>NW_010226528.1:0-22405 GCF_000690775.1 Eurypyga helias
AAATATATTAACTTTATTAATCAATAATCTTATTAAAATGTTTTGATTTCTTCTACTCTGAGTCTTCATTGTGCATCCTCCTGTTAATACCAGTCCCTCAAATAAATTTTAGAGTTGAACAATACCCATGTTTGATTTTACAGGTTTGATCTTCTCCCAGCAGAGATTGTGTTGTAACTTCTTATTGAATGTATTCAGATTCTGTGCCATATGTTTCTTTTTGTGTGTTGGTTGTTTTCAATACAGGTAATACTATGTATGATATCTTCAAAGGTTCTAACAGTACAGAAGCCCTCAGTGGGTTATTTCCAGAAAAATCAGGCAACTATTTGCTTTTGAGGGACCTCTAGCTGATGTCCACTTCTTTAGGTGGCTAACAGAGTTTTAAAAATCTGGACACAGTCCCTTCTATTCAAAGCCCATCAACAGTTCAATATAAAGGAAAATGGCAAGCATGCAGTGCTAGGACAGCTTCACAAAAAATATGTTTGATACTCAAAATCTTAAAATTACTCTGCCTTGATTTGTCTTGTAGGCCAAAGGACACATAAGGAAATTCCTCCATAGCTCTTAAATTATTATCTTCATGGGTTTTTTTCATATTCACCAAGGAATTCTTCAAGTGTTCTTTCTTTGTGTATCTCAGAAAACTATGGTTTAAGGTAGAGCTCTTGGGTTCTACTATAAAACAAACAAATAAAAAGTTTAGAAATTGAGAAAACGTAGTAGAACTGACTTTCTTTTTTCTGTTGACTCTGTAGGAATGGTCACTGATGATGCTGTAAAACACTAAGCAGTCACCTCAACTTACAAGAATAATAAAAATCAAGCAACCTGGCATGCATATTAGGAAGTCTCAGACGCTTTGAAATCTGAAGATGACGAGACTCCCTCTGCAATTCCATATTGTAATGAAATGAGCATAGGAATGAGAATCCAGAATATCTGAATTCTAGTTCAATTTCTACTCCCCATATGTTTGAAATGTAACTCATGCTTATGCAGCACAACATTTACATACTTAGTTTTTAAAAACCACAGCATTCTAGCAAAGCTTTATGCCTGTGTGTTGCTCATATGTATATGTAAAACTTGTTTCTCCTTTAGAAAAGATCATTGGAATCACAGCACTTGACACCACAGTGAAAAATATCCTGTATACACAGCCCTACGCAGTGCTGTTAAAAAATAATCTTATTACTGGGCAATGCTAGTGTTTTATTTTTCATCTGATTGTTATGCTACAAGGCCAATACTGGAAAAACAACTGAATAAAGCATTGTGGAAAAGAAGATTGCTTACTCCTGCAGCCTTGTGTGTTCACTGGTATATTTTTAGCCATATTTCATCTTCACTGTAGCCAAAACTAGTTCATGACGGTTCAAGCACTTCTTTTGAAAAAGATCACTTTATGTTTAATGGAGAGTTATCATTCTTTGCCCATCCGCAGTGCAAAATGAAAATTACTACAGCATTTGAAAACTCCACTTTAGGTAAACAATTGATCCCTATCTGACTAGTTAATATTAAATACACAGGCCAAAGCCTGGGATTGAAAATTCCTTGGGTTTTATGATTATGAAGGTTTAGTGGCAAGACATTGACTCCCCGAATTACCCAGAGACCTTCTGTGCAGGTCTTTATTGCATTTAGCCTGGGGTGTTTCTAGATGAAAAAGAACCTAAAGGGCATTATCAAGTCTGGACAATTGCAACTGGCTGAGCGTTACCATAATGGTACAACACCAACTGCCACAAAGGCAGTTCGAGTTTGAACTGCAGCAGCATTTTCACAGAGACACTGTCCTCCAGCTGGTTCATTTGACGCACTCAGTAACAGAATCTGGTACAAAAGGAATATTTAGGGGCGGGGGGGGGGGGGGGAGGGAAAAAAACTTTAGTAACTCTGGGCTTTGTTTCAGCCTGTAACTAACTCCAGTTACAGGAAGTATACAGTGAAAGATCAAAGTAAGAGACACTAAGTGAGCCTGTTGAAATGAAGTGTTACAGGCATATGTTCCTCATCTCACAGCTCCATCGACTGGGTGCTGTAACAGCTGGGATATAAGAAAAATGTTTCAAGCAGATTCAGCAGAAGAGCCTGTACTTCATTTGGCCAGCTCGGAGCCTTCATCTCACCGAAGGACTGCAGCAGCTCGATGGAAGGATGCTTTTTTGCAGCACATGGGCTACAAGGAGTTTATTCCTGCTAATTGCTTTTACATAAACCAATGCAAACTTCACCGGGTGGCACGTAGCCAGCATGACAAAGAAGTCACCAGCCTTTGGCTGCGCATCCTGCTCCCAGCATCAAAAGCCACATGAGGAGGGGCCGTGGGATACGGGTCCTACGTCACTCTCCAGTCTCCCAAACGGGGAGCAAGGTCTGTCCTTGGCTGCTGCACCGAGGCCACCCTGTCTTTACACTACCCCCTGATCCTCCGCTCTTGCTCAAGAGCCAGTGACAGTCTGAGCATACAATCACGCGGGTGATGCGCCCCAGAGCCTGCAGTCAGCACAGTCACAGTAAATTAGAGTGATCTGTGCACTGACTGAATTTGCCAATTAATTCCCCTTGTCATCAAGAGCAGCACGGTCAAGCGGATAAACCTGGGAGCCAGGAAAAGGGGGTCTCCTGCTAATTCAGCTGTTGGCCCGCTGTGTGTCCTGAGGCGAGGGGAGTTTCTCTCTCTGTCCTTCCCACTCCGAGGTCTGCTCCACGTACAGAGGGCAAGCATCTTACACAAGGACCGTCACCAGCCAGTGGTTGCCTAGGCACAGCCTTTGTGCCAGTTTCCCCAGTTTTTAGGAGCTGAATCCAATTATTAAATCTTTTTCCAGAGGGAACTTTGTAGCTGCATAAACATCTGTTTTACAAGGATACTCTATACTGGATATTAAAGATATTAGTACCACACCTTATGTAAATATGTCCAAAAAGCCATCAGTCATCACATTACTCCAATATAGCTAATTGTTATTATCATCGCTGTTGTTGTTATTCCTCCTATAGCCTCTAGTATGTAGTAAAATTTGGATTTAAAAGATCAGGTATGCACATATATATGTCTGTATCTCCAAGCTCTAATACCTGCATGTTTGCATTGATATTTCCATCTGGACTTTCCTATCTTGGAAACGCACTGCAGTGGCACGAAGGATTTTAAAGCGCAATGCATGTACTTGAGGTGGTTAATTTCTGTACAGTATGAAATCCTCAGTGTTAGAAACCATACTATTGATTTGGGCTTTAATATAAACTTACAGGTGAACATAAAGAAGGTGAGATAAGGCAGAAATTGTAGAAGCATATACAGTCCAGGTATTTAGAAGATCAGAGAGTAGCTCATGCTGTGTTGTAATATCTTTCTGACTTCTTGCGGATCCTCCAGACTATTATATGACAGCTTAGCTTCTCACCAAGTAATATTAATCACTTCTTAATCAAGGTATATTGGTTTTCAGCTTAAGACTGAAGAGAACTATTTAACAATATAGCTTTTTTAAAAATGATTGAATAATTCTCTGGCAAGGGTGGGTAGGGTAAATCTTTATTTATCTGAAGAATTAATATGTTTTCTACAAGCAAGGAGTATTTTTTACCCCGAAATCCAACTCTGCCTGCCTGCCTGAAATTAAAATCTAATCACAGAGACTCAGCACACTAAGTACTTTCATTCCAGGCAGAGTACTTTGTAACATGTAAATTTGAGGCAAGTTTTATTTAAATGAAGTCCAAATCCCACTCTAAAAACAATTCTGTTACCATAGCTAATTGCTGCATGTGACTAGCACTGTTAGTTCTTCTTTATGCTTCTTGGTTCAGCCTCACACTGTACAGTAAGTGATTTGGCAGTACTGTACCCACTGCGCTGCCAAGAAATCAGCAACATTTACTTCTTGATTTCTGAACTGAATCTGTATTTAGTGGATTTTGGGGAAGAAATCTGATCCTTTTTTATGTGCCTAAAAGCCATATCAGCAACAATGGTCATATAAAAACCTTTTGTACCTACCAAGCTACATAACTCGTTAACCCCCAAATTAGAGGAGGGCTGACAGCTTCATTTGTACATGGTTATTAAGTAGGTTTTATACATTTGCATACAGACATTTGCAACGTAAAGATACAAGGTGTTAGCATTGGCCTTCAGCTACCGTAGTCACCACACAAAACAGATTTTCGGCTTGCATGCAGATGCAAAAAGGGAAATTGCAGTCACCGGGCTATCAAGATACTGTCTAAGTTTCCCAGTATAAACACACCAATTACTTCAATCTTTGAGGGAGCTCTGCTTCTTAAAATCAATGGTATTTTACATTCCTTGATGTGACTTATTTTTGAATCTCTTAAACAGAACCTGACAGCTTTTGCCAAAGTGTAATGAATTGCTTACCAGTGATTTCCTGTTTTCTCAACTGATATGAAAAACACAGGGAAAGTTTAACGTGATGAAAAATAGTATTTCTGCAGCCTGCTTTTTAGAGGTCAACTTGCAAAGAATATATTTTCTATGTAAATACTATTTTAAAGATTCTAGGTTTCATTAATTGTAAATTCTTTTTATCTTTTATTATTAATATTATCCTAAGTAGTGTTAAGCAGTTTCCAAAGCATAAGAGCTACAAATTAACTTAGTTTTAAATCAACACACCATGCTCTTTTTATCTCAAAAGCAAAGTATTAATCAAAGCAACATATATCAAAAATACAGAAATACAAAAGCATGAGTTTTCCCTCGTGGCAAGGACAAGGTGTATTTCAAGTCACCTGTGTCCTGAGAGGATGTTTATAGGTGTAGACAACACACATTGTTAACTTAATCTCTGTTTACAAACTGCTAGGTGAAAGGGGAGAGTCTGTTTCTTCTGTTTTCTGTCTCATGACATCTTGAAGCTTTCTGTTAATGGTATCTATCAGAGATGAGGGCAGGAGGGAGAGTCATAAAAAGCTCTTGGCATCATAGAGCAAAACACTCTAGCTGAGACCCTGAAAAGTTATCATCCAGGTGCATGACTTTAGACTTCGGAGCAGCTGAGAAGATTGCCCTTGGGGAAAAAAAAAAACCACAACACATAGCTGTAAATTTTAAAATGAGCCCAAAGCATGCTGGCACAGCAGTTTGGGAGCTTATTCAAGACCACATAAATACATATGCCATGGAGACGTTCAATAAAGCTATTAGCTATGTACCTTGATATCAATTCTCAACACTTTGATTCAAGGAGAAGCCAGTAATGAGGGACAGAGAACAACTTTACAGGTTGATTAGTTTGGTTTCTTTGACTTTATGGGAAAGACCTATTGAGTTTTCTCTTCCAGGACATTGCTTCTGGACAAAACTAATGGTAAAACATCAGTAAACACCCTAAACGATAGTGGCAGGCATAATCATGAAGGCAACTCATAGACAAAATGTACTGAAGTAATGCACCAACAACCTCAAAACAAATGTCTTACCCACATTCCTGCAGATACTGACCTTGATTTTTCATGTAGGCTCTAGACATACACCACCACCCACTCCCCCAAAAACACCTCCTTTCATTTGGTCAGATCTGGAGATTTTAATACAATATGTAAAATCTTAAACTGTGGCATGTAAAGTGTTTGGTAAACACTTTCAGAGAATGGGCTACTTTAAATTAACACACTTATTCTGATTAATTTACCATCCCTCCCTTTCCTCAAAGTATCACTAATTAATAGCATGTTCTTTCTCAAGGTACATAATTTGTGACCATATTAAAGATGAAACAACAGTCATTTTAGGACTCCTTGAGCCCAACTTAAGGAAGAACTTAATTAGATATTTTAAACTTAAAAAAAAAAAAAATTAATTGCTGGTTTTCATTAAAAAGTGATCCTGACCACAACCTATGGGCATTGGCAGTTCTGGATGCAGCCAACCCATTCAGAAGGGAAATCAGCTGCTAGGAAGCTGTTACAGAAAGCCCATCTTCAGTGTGAGGGCACAGCTCAGGGAAGGTTTGGGCATGAGCCACTGGACACCAGGGATCGACAGAGAGATCCGGGGCCATCGAGGGATGCCAGCTTGCCTCAGTTGCCATGTGAAAATTGTTCTGCTTGCTTGAGTTTACATGCACTCTGAATACTAATGATGTTCATTTAAGTAAAAACATTAATTGTTTCAGTGGGATCTTTTTAGCAGAAATTCAGGTGATGAGGAAAGTGAGGAGCTAGCTGCTCCCTCTGTTTGCTGGAGTGGAGGCTGAGACAGTCAACTTCCCCGCATTAAGTAGATTCAAATTTACCCCCGCTTGTTGCCTATGGATGGGAAAAGGCATGTAGAGCTCTTTCCCATCAACTCCCTGTACTTTGTGGACATGGAGAAACAGAACATGTTTACTTTGCTTTCCTTGGTCACAAAACCAGCATGTCCACTTTGTCCAATCAATTACATAAGCATATAGCCACAGCCCTATTAGGTTTAATTCTAGAGTTTAAAAACAAAGAACTAACCAGACATTTTTCTTCTTCATTCTTCTTATTATTTTATACTTATTATTATCACTGTTATTCAATATTTTTTTTACTAAGCATTATAATAATTATTTCAGAATTAAAAATTACCTTCTATAGAATGCGACTGGTGAATAGAATAAAGGGGAAAGCAGAGTTGTGGGAAGGTTTCTGTGGCACAAATTAAATTTTGCATGCCAGATAGGATGTGAGATCTTAAATATATTTGAAGATATTATACGTTGAAGGCTATATGACACACAGTTGATATGCCATCTAACTCATCTGAGATCAGCGGTCTCCTTTGATGCAAGCTTAGAAGTGTATCTCCTCATACATTTCTAAACTGTAAAAAGTACAAAAGTAATTCTGAAAGAAACCCAGCCTGTGAGTAACCATTAGATTTCTCTCTCTAGTGTGTGAGGCCCTGGTGCCCTTGTACATTTTAAAATTACCAGTGACTGTTGCAGCTGAACATTTCTAGATCTATATACCCGCTAGGGAATTAGAAATCACTGTTATGGGATTATTTAAATCAGACCAATTCCAAACTTTAAATCAACTCTTTGTTGGTCTGATATGCATTAACATTACACATCGCTCATTGATCTTGTTGGTCTTCAGTGGCTAAGGACAAGGCAGCCAGTCACAGCAACTCTGGTGGAGGAAGCCCAAACAAAAGTTGGATGCTTTCTTTCTCACCCATCACTCCTCACTCATTCATAGTGTTTTGTTGTTGTTGTTGTTCACCTTCTATCTGGTCTCCAAAAAGAAAAGGAGGTTCATCTCATTTGCCTTTGACACCTGATTTTCAGGATGAGGACTTTTTCCAGCATCACTGATTCTGGCAGACTGTTGTGCCTGTTTTGCAGGATTATTTTGGGTTTACCAGACATCTTAACTGCCTGCTAGATCCTCTCTTGCAGATTTTACTTTAAGCACATCTTTTCTTATTTCCCATTTCAGCAACTATACCTCAAGTCTCGCTTTGACCCTTTGCAATTGTGGCTATTGCTTACATACATAGGGCAAACCATGTTATGAAGTGTTGTCAGCACTGTTGTTAACAATGCTACACAATGCCCAGATAGTCACTGGTTAAATTATTTTTGTATGTTTATTTCTGGGTTCCAAGGCAAGAAAACAGTAATTTTACTATGATTAGTCTGCTCCTACTTTTTGGGTGCAAAAAAGTGACCTATAACAGTAGGCACAACCTTCATTGACACAATATAAGGAGAAAGAGGCATTGCTCCACCTGCAATGTGTAACACAGAAGGAACTGCCAAACTGGCCAGTCCTAATAGAGTCCATTATGCCCTTTCAAATGCCATTTCATACCCTTGCTATATCAACTCCTAGCTGCTTCTTTGCTTCCATTGGCTCATGGTGCCATTCATATGCTTGAACCAAAATCAGAGCCCTGGTCTGCTGAGTCCTAGTAGTCACATAGTAAACCGCCTCTGCCTCAAGAAATTAAAATCTAAATAGATGAGATGATCTCACAGCTCAGCAACATCACAAAGATGCCATTTAGTTTTCCCAGCATCAGTCAAGAATGTTCCTGCAGAACTGGAAATTAACTTAGTCATTCCAGATCTAATGAACCATAACTTTCACAGAATTACAGATTCACGGACTGGTCAGGGTTGGAAGAGACCTCTGGAAATCTAATCCAAGCCCCCGCCAAGGCAGGTTCATCTAGAGCAGATTGCACAGGAACACCTCCTGGAGGGTTTTGAGTATCTCCGGAGGAGACTCCACAACCTCTCTGGGCAGCCTGTTCCAGCAGTTTGTTACTCTCAAAGAATTTTTTCCCCAAGTACAGGTGGAAATTCTTGTGCTCCAGAAAGCTTCTGTGCTTTCTTTATACAGATATATATATGCATATGTATACACATATATCCTGCATTTTGAGAGCAATTCTGAACATATATGTGGATTAAAAAAGGTGTCTTTCATCCACATTGTACAGGAACACTTGACTTTAGGTTTTGATAGGGAAAACTGGGCTAAAACTCATTTTCTCAACTCCTTTGTATAGACCTTTCCAATAGCTACTTGCTCTGTGGGCGGACAGATACTCCTGTGTAGCTGTACTCAGAAATCCCATCTGCACATAGGATGGCACCCAACACCGTGGGATTAAGGGCAGAACAAACAGAGGTCAGCTACAGGCACAACAAATGTCTGAACCTGCCCTCTAAAGCCAGACCTTCAGGACAGAGTCACCGTAAACAAAAAGACCAACCTATTCTGCAATGTGATTGGGTTTTAGCTTAATAGTTATTTATATATTTGCATCTCATCCTTGGAGATACACCAACGATAAAGTACAATCCATATCCTTTTCTGTTGGGATAGAATAATTACATTATGCAATATTAGGCAAAATAAATTCATACTGCCAAGTGCTGTAATTAAGACTGTGTTGGCCAGCCCTTTTTTAAAAATCACTTTTCAGTCATGAGTTTCTGAAAATTTGTCTTGTCTAGCAAACTGTATGACATATACCCATGTCAGCGGATGGGAATAATTACTCTGAGTATAATTAATGCAATCTGAAGGGCTTCAATAGTCATGGAGTTATTATGTAACTGCACAATAATTAAATGATCAAGTAACTACTCAGTAATTTCATGGTGATTTGTGCTATATACGATATTTGCCTTGCACAAACAAACAATGCTGTCATAGAATTCAGAACGGATGTGAATATCTGCATGTCGATACTGAAATACATGCCAGATTTTTATGATGGTTTGCTCCTGAAGCAGTCACTGCTTCTGAGCGTATTTTCTGTAAGCGTGAAGATCAAGAGGCATCTCTATTTTTAATGAAAGTGTATATCCGTATAAACATAAACAAAGATGGAAGTATGTCATATTTATAACTTGGAATATTTAAGAAATAAAACATAACGTTGTGTATCTGGGCCCTAAAATCAGGACCCTGGCCCTGGAGAAGTTTCTTCACAAACCTGATCTGTATGCGGGGTGAAGTACATGGGCTGACTTGTATTTTAGTGTTCACATTTGCAAAACCCATACGGCGAGCTGAGAGCCACAAAGTCCACAAATGTTTGGGAACAAATCCTGGAAGTTCAGTCATGCACACTGTGGAAAGTCAGACAGCACTATTAAAAGATCTAATAGTCTTTGAAAGATGAGGGTTTAAAAGTGCCCTATCTGGATTTCATCGTTGAAAAACCAGGTGGGGACACTTTATTCTGAACTGGGAGGAGGGTAGTGTCTTTTCTGGGATGAGGAAGTAGTTCTTACTGTTTTCTCTGTTACGTGCATATTAGTTTGTATTATCAAGGGAAAAAACAATATAGCACTAGCAGATACAGTTTGTCATTGAAAAGCTTATCTTCTTTTGTTTCAATGAAATCACTACTCCAGTGACACAGATATTATCACCTCACTTGCTGTATTATCTTAATAAAGTGTCTGCCTCTCACTGAATCCGTGTAAATAGAAAATGTCCTGGGCCATACTCAAAATGCCTATACAAATCCAAAGCAGAATATATTGGTTCTAGTTAAATAATTGCATACTGCTTTTAGTATTTGTTTATACTTATGTAGAATAAAATCTGTGAGAAGCCTTCTGCTTTCCTCTACATCTGATACTGTGCACATATCCATGCACTAATAATCAATTCACATTTGCAATAATCACGCAACAGCCTCAGGTGATTTTTAACTTTTCTGTCTCTGGTGTTACCTCACCCAAAGGCTCCAGAAAGGAGCTGAACCAACCATTTGCAGGACCCTGACAGACCATTTGCTGGGTTTTTTTGTTCATGATTTCCTGCAGAGAAGTGCCACAGGTGGGCATGGGGATGAGGATGGGGATGGGAATGGTATGTTTGCAGGTGGATCATCCGAGAGAAATGTGTGTTGCCCGAAACTGTAATAGGCAACAGAGTTATGCCCAACAGACCATGAATAATTCACATACCACATAAGCTGAGACAAAAATGTGTGAAAGGTATCAGAGGAAAGAGGTCTTGTCCATTCAAGTAGCCTGTAGATAAGAAATATTTTCGGAAGCTAATCTTGGCAATGCTTTATGTCATCTCCACTCTTCCTTCGCAACGATTTTTTGTAAGGTTGTACTTAGTGCATGCTGACTGCAGGGATCAGAACAGAACTTGGTGATCTGAAACTGTTACCAAACTCCTTTCTTTGGCTTTGTACCGTGGGCTGTTTGACTGTAAAGAAAATAAAAGGAAAGGAGAAGGAAAGAGAGTAAAAGGAAAAGAGAAATCATAAGAGGGAGAGGTGACGAGGTCACAGGACAAAGATGCTGACCCAATGCAGGCTAAGGACCCAGAAGCACATCATCTACTCCTTCTTTAGAGCTTGTCTGTATAATGAATAAAGGAATAATGAAGAAAAGAAGTGGGGAAAAAAATAGAAGGAATGGGAGGACTGAAAGGGGGGAAAGGAAGAAACACTGTGGTGTGAAAGTTGAGTCAAATTAATATTTCATCATTCTTTGTCATTAATGATTATCTACATTTTCTAAATTAAGACAGTGCATATACCACCTATTATTTTATTCAATGTAGAGACAAAGGTCAACACCTGTTACTTAGCAGTTCCTTTTTTACACTAGTGGTGTTTTATTCTCATTTTTATATTACGTCCTTAAATATATATCACAAATTTCTTCATATACAGAATATATATAAAAATATCTAAAAATGTGAAGGATCTTCAGCTATTCTTGAGGGAATAAAACTGTGTAGGTTGCTTGGGGTTTTTTGGTGAATTCAGCTTACACTAGCGTAACAAATCTTAATGCATTGAAGATATGTTCCCACCCTTATGGACTTTTGGACTTGAGTATGGTTAATGACATCACTAGAATCATTAATCTTTTTTTTTTTCCTGTCTGAAGAAATATTCACAAATTGTACTGTCTTCCATACAGACTTAAATTACTGACAATGAAATGTAACACTATTTCAGAGACATTGTTATCTTCCTAAATGTCTTAATCTCAATTGCTTTTTAGCTTCCACATTTCATTTCCCCTGACTTGCAAGCATCTCACTTCTGCTCAAAGCAGTGATGCAGATGATAAGCATGACTACTACTGAAGATGTCAGTTGAAGCTCCCCCATGGTCATATACACTGAAAACCTTCCAATAACCCCAGCTTTCTGGTGGGATCTCTCCTGGGACTCCCAGGCTTCAATCCATGACCAAACACTAATCCCTACTCCTTCTGAGCAAGCAAACTAAACTTAAGGAACATACACAGTACACTTGACAAGGGGAAAGGGTACTGCAGAACTAAAGAGACCAGAGCCACCTGGACTAAGCTATGACTACATGCAGCATTAATCTGTGCATCCTCAATTCAACCGCACAACAAATTCACAGCTGGTGTACTTTAAATGGCACAAAGGAGAAAACAGAGTGTGGGCACTATGTTGTGCTGGCCTTAGCAAGGTCATGGCATGCAATTTATTACTGAAGGCTTTTAATTTGGGGGGTAAGCTTTTAACCTGGGAGAGAAACCATCACCCTGAGCCAATTCCTTCTCTTGATTTTTAGAAGAAAGATTTCCAGAGACTGCTCATGTAAATGTCAGGAAAGGGGAATTAATACCCCCGTGCCTATTTCCAGCTAAAACCAGAAGCATGAGTTTGCAATGTTCCCAAAACTGCCTGTTAGCAGCAACCCGGACTCCTACTCCTGAAACTACAGCCCTGACCAAAGAGAAACATGTGTTCAGTCCTGAACAGCTCTAAAGAAAGAACTACAGCCTTGAGATTAATGCCATACACAGGGGATTGTGATGGTAATGAGAATGTCATCTGTATGACTTCATAAGCTCTGAACTACTGTCTCCTGTGGTTGTAGGAGGAGATAGCTTCTCCCTACCATCTTCTACCCAACACTATGAGTGCCGTGGCCGCAGTGGGAAAATGCAGAGGACTGTTTGTTTTACACCACTGAGAAGTAAGCTTCAATGATACCACCTGCTCTGTCTTTAATTTTTTGCTTTATTCTGTAAATTAAAATATGTGGGAAAAGTTATCAGAGAGGGGAAAAAAAAAAAAAAAAGAGAAGAAAAAAAGGGAAGAACAGCTGCTTTCTATGGAAGCCACAAATGGAGGTTGACTGTGTGAAAACATCCTCAGAAGCAATGATCTGCTAGGTGAGAATGCATTGGATTTGAATTTAGGAGAACAAACACATCTAATTCAGGACAGAGATCCTGTTTTGGAGGAATATTTCTGATAAAGCCATCTCTGCTGTCTGTCCAGGTGAAAGAATTAGCACATGCAAATAAGTCCTTACATTCTGCAGAAGTACTGCCGTACTTAATCCCTGCTCTGAATCTGAACATTTGCTTCTTTCTTTAATCTTTCACTCCTGTACTCTATTCCAAGCCACTGAAGGGACAACACCACACATTTATCCGAGGGTACACAAGTAGATTAATGAGGCAAAACCTCACAATTTCCTTTCTAGAGAATAATTACTAAGTTATACATGTCCTGCGTGAAGGCAATGTACCCCCTTTGTCGACTGCTGTTTTACTGATCTATCTCCCTCTCAAATGTTTAAGTCTGACTGTTCTGTTAAACAGGGAAAAATTGTCTGTATGCAAAATAAGGCAGAAGTAAAAAAAAAAAAAAATCCCTCTTGAATGTCTTAACATTGCGTCAGCTTGGGTTTGTTCATTTAGCCAGAATTTATTCCCAATGAAGACAGAAACAGATGTCTATGTGCCTTAATTCTGATGAAAAAATACTGTACCAGTGCTTCACCAGTTTTTGCAAGAAATTATTGTGAAAGTATTTTTGCAAGCTCTTGTATTGGGATCACACGTCCTCAGATGGGAGACAGCTGATTCACTTTGCACACCTGGATTCAAAGTTAAATCACTATTTTATTAAGTCCTTTAACACTGAAAATTCTTAAAGCTTCAACATAATCTTCCTGATGTAGGTGGTGAAACAGGGTACCAGACTTTCTGCAGGTAGGGTTTATGGAAGCTGCTGCTGCAGGTAGACAAGACTGAAAAAGTGCTGGTTTATCTTCCCTATTTGTTTGATTCTGCAGAAGAATAAAATTAAGTAATGAAAATATAAGATAAGGACACAGGAATGAAGGAATGTGACCAGCAAGGTGAACTCCTAGCATGAGAACATGTGGCATGTGTACAATCCAGTTGGAAGTGGTATGTGATCTACCAAACAGCCAGGTGTTTCCTTTCATTTGGTGGCAAAATATTTGTGGGTTTCTGAACTAAATTAGTAGAAATGGGATGATATTTAATAGTACAAAGTGCAAGCCTCGGCACATAAATATCAGGAATCTGTGGATATACAGAGGGAGCTGAGAGTAGAAAGAAACCACGGAAAAAGAAGAACTCACCGATGTAGCTCTGAAAAACGCAAGTGTGCCATAAGATCTTCTAGGAAGGAGTGTTAATTTTTCCATCCAGGACATCAGTGAAAGTATATAGAATCATAGAATCATAGAATCACTAGTTTGGAAAAGACCTTAGAGATCATCCAGTCCAACCGTATCTGTCCACCACTAAACCATATCTCTCAGCACCTCATCATATAGAGCACACTGTAATATATTGGTTGTGTACCTCTGAAAAAGAGGAAAGCAAACTGCCGGAAAGCAGGGTTAAGTTAGTCAGGAAAAGAGATAGGATGGGAAGGAGGACTGAAGGACCAGGCCAGTTTAGTGGCCCGTATGCATTTGCGAAGCAGGCACCAAGCAGGGCTAGAGTTACATTGCATGATGCAAGGGGAGCGATATTTGGAGACTGGACTCACCAGCCTTTGGGTCAGAAATCCTTACATCACCCACTGCTGCCATTTCAAAGATTGTTGGTTTAGGGTGGTTTTTTCCCCAGGTTGCTTTTCAGGTTCCTGCCTGTTGAGCTACCAAATATTTTTATTTGTCTGTACGTTGCCCTCACCTCCCTGCTGTGAGTCTCCCTCATGCCTGTATTGTCTTTTCTTGTTAAAGTTTTAGGCCATGGAGGTATACGTCTGTCTCAACATACCTAAATAAATCAGATGCCAACTTTTACACTTTTTTCCTCTGCAGAACCTGTTCAAATTTCCATGCATGGCACTGGTATCAGACTGTGGTTTCAGCAATCATGTTATTAAAGCGTGTGCTGTAGTGCTGCAATAAAATTAAATGGTACAATACTGCCAAAATACCATCTCAAGGAAAAACATTCATCTCTGAACTGTACCATGGTTCTGTTGTAAATATGTCTTGAGTTATTCTGGACATGCATTTTAGAGCTGCACAGGACAATGTCTGAACCCACTATACCCTGCAGATTAGGGACAGGAACATTTACCATAAGACTATTTAAATTTATATATTAAACATTGTCTCTCTCTGAGTGCATGCTGAGGGTTAGACGGGGAAGAGCATCAAAATGAAACCTCACTAATTTACAGGGCAGGTATTTTTCTTCAGGTGCAGTCTCTTCAAAAAAACTGATGAACTACAACATGATGTTCCCTCTTCTTACTGTGTTAGTGATGTGGGTCTAAGAAAAACTATGTTATGTCAGCAAGGAAAGCACAAAAATATTTTATTTGATAGCAATACTAATCATACAGTCTGGAGAATATGCCAGCGTTTTGTGGCTTGAGTGTAATTAATAGTCTTTTGTTGTGTGCATGTAGTATTTGAGGAATTTAGATGCAAACACCATATTTTATCTTAAACTGAACCGGGAGCTGTTTACACAGGGGCTTTAACTTCAGTGCAGCACAGGAAAGCTAATACTTTGCAGAAAGGTGTCTGGAGACCAAAAAAAAAATTTTCAAGTGTCCGGCAAAACGCACCCTCTGGACTGCTAGGGAGGCGATGATCGGATTCTCACTACAAGCATCTAAGTCTTTAAAGTCCAGCAGATAAAAGCAATGGTCAAGCCACAGAGACTAGATATTCCCGCATGAAACATAATATGGCATGAAATGGAGAGAAAGGAGATCCTGTGCTTTCAACCAACAGCTCTTTGACAATGAGGCTGAGTGTAAGCAGATGTTGTTGCTGCATAAACAACCAAGTCCTTTGTCCATATAGGCCTTAAGAGCTTAGCTTCTAATGGAGGAGTGGATGGCCTTGATTTACACAGTTCAGCAATAAGGCTGGAAATGCCTTTTTATAGCCTTAAAGATAACTATCTTCTTAATGCCAGGCATTTTGTGACCACTTTATAACCCTTAAAGATGGTAAATTTACTGCACAACAAAGCAAAAGTTTAAGGGATTTTGCTAACGAGGTTTTCCACCCTTGTCAGGGGCCAGGTCTTGAGAGCCAGCTTTGGAGTTTAAAGTGAAAGCTGCAAACCTCGAAGCAATTTGTTTGAAGCAGTGTAAACTTAAGAGGCCAGTAGGTGAAATTTGGAAAAGTACTTCAGAGTCTTTTTTTTTTTTAACCATTCTCGCTCTCTCTGCATCTTGACTCTCCTTAATCTAAGATGATAGACAGACCAGCTGGCCACATCATGGGCTACCATGGCTTCCATGGTTTGTTAGCCCAAGTCTGAGGTCCACGCTTCTTCATGCAAAGCTTCTGAGGTCCAAATTCTGGCTGAGAGCCATACTGGAGTGAGGCACAAGGACAGGATCCAGCCAGTGGTTGTTTGTTAAAGGGATCTGTTCACCAACTGCCCTTCAGCTTTGCTTCCTGGACCATCTCTGCAAGGTGATGCATCATCCTGCACCGGGAAATGCCTCCTCCATGCTCAAAGCTGATGTAAAATCATATAGCATGCATGGCAGTGCTGTGTTCTGGCTGATCAGTCCTCTGCAAGGGCAAAGGAAGGTGTTTTGTCCCTTTTTATGTCTTGTATATTTTATACACCGAGCAGGGCAGGCGAGGCAGTTGCACTTTCTCCTGTTGCTCCAGAGAACACGTTGACTGTTATTTGTTTGTCATGGTATTGCATGTTACACTCCAAAACCTGAGTTTGAATAAAAGAGCTGCTTCCTTTTCCTAACAAATGCAGCTTGTTTATAAAAACAAACCACCGAGGCAATAGAAACAGAATGGAGGGAAGTTTTCCGAGCAAAACAGCAATATTGTCATGATTAATCTTTCCGAATGCTGTGACTGATTCCAAGACTTGTTTCCCTGTAAGTCTGTGTGATTTGCTGATGGTAAATGCATATTTCTGATTTGATCAGAGTGCAGATCATTGTGAAAAAACACTGATAAAATTTTATGTAAATAACAAGTACCTGGTAACTGCAGGTAAAATCACAGTTTCTGTAATATTTATTACTGCAGATGTTATATGCAGAAATATACTTTATAGGATTAATTCTTATGCATTTTCTTTTTCAAACTTGACGGAAATCTACATTTCTGATCAGAACACAGAGTGCAAATTATTGCAAAAAACATTGACACAATATTATGCAAATAACAAATAACTAGTAACTGCAGGTAAAATCTGTACCTGCTATATTTATTACTGCATGTATTAGAAATATACTCTATCATTTTAGGTGTTGCATGTTTTCTTTTCCTTATCTGACAGGATGACAAAATATTTACCTGGTAATACTGAAATGGATTTATTTTTAAAGGGAAGAAATTGCAAGATGTTGCTTAATATGTAGATTTTTGCATGTGTCATTGCCACTTTAAGTATTACTATAAGAAAAATGGGCTTTAAATGAGGCTTCAATTTGGATTTCAGTTTTCTTTTCCCACTCTTTACTTTACATTGCTTTTTTAATTATAGAAACTTTTCAGTACTAGATTAAATAATGCCCTTAACTTAATATATTTGCCAATTTAAGGAAATCACGCATAAATCAGATGGTGAGGATGTAAATTCTGAGTCATCCAAGTCATATTTCACTGCCATTTTTCATAAAGAAATGTATTCATTGTTTATTTTAAATCCTTTTACAAAGTTTTCAGACAAAACAAGGTCAAATCACATATAACACCAGATCAACGAAGAGCAAAGGTCAATGGTTCTTAATGCTGGTTTTTAAAGGTGGTAGGTCAATGTGCAAAGCCATAGGATTTTTGAAAATAAAGAAACACATCTTGCACCGTGGATACTGCAAAAGAGAAGTGCTGTTTTAAAGCATTTATTTTAAAAGACAAATACCTCCCTAACAACAAGCCCTTGATGTCTCTGACACAAGAGACATGCAAAAGTCATTAAAGCTGTCCCAGCGGAGCTCCTACAGTTGCTTCACTTTAGGGTGGGTGTGAGTATGCTTAAAATTAAATTACTTTAAAATAAAGTTAGACCACTAAGCAATATCCTGCTTTTGACTCAGCAGGGTTTCCCGTGAGAAAAGAAAGTGGGCAAAGAGAGCTTAGAAAGACAGACAAACATATTTACCCCTAGGTGGAAGGTACAAATTAAATTAGCTTGCCACAAAAGGGAGATGTTTTCTCCTTCTGTTCAGATGTCATGGTAGTGAGGAAACATCGTCTGGGGCCAAGAAAAATGGCACAAATGCATTCATCTAAGCTACCATTCATCCTGTTCCAAGGTCTAAACAGAGCACATAAAAGAACAGCACTGCTGAAGCACTTCCTCTCCTTAGTTACCAAATGGGGACTCGCAGAGGAACATGGGAGCGGAGGGTGGGGACAGCATGGATCTCGCTATTGTGGTGGGAATGACAGAGGATATCATAGTCCTGATGAGGCTGGATGTGAAATGCCGTTGCCACAGTCTGATTCCCCCTGCAGGGATGCTTCACATTGTGCCCAGTGTGGTATACTGGAAGGTGCGCTGCAAACTTTTTCTCTCCCTCTCTAAAGCTGGAAAACAATAGAGGCACTTCCTGAGAGTCAAGTATATCTTTTATTGTGTCTCATTAATATGCATGTTTTTGGCACTCACTAGGGTTCAGCTGGTACACTTTCCAGTATCTCATTCTTTATTTATATGAGACTGGGAGGTGTGACCTATGGAGCCAGTTGGCTGTCATGAATTGGAATATTCATTAAGCCTTGTGAATTATGCATTGGACTGCTTATAACACCAAGATCTACAGTTGATCCAGCCAGGACTCTTAACTGCTTCCCATTAGGTGGAATGATCCACAGATTGGTAAAAACATACATCGTGCTGTACACTGCAGAAATCTCTGTGCCAGTAATCCAGGGAAGTGTTTGGGGATTTTGTGACTCATGCTCAACAAAGTCAGTCTAATCTTTGTTTTTGTACTTATTTGAAGAGTTTTAGAGTTGAATTTCTGCTCTTGCAAGTCACGGTCACATTGTGTTCCCCTAGATTTTGAGCTTTCCTTCCAATCGTTCAGCAGCCTATACAACAAATTGTTTTCTTGTCAGGCTTAGAGGTCTACATCTGGCAAGAAAACCTCTTTATATATATATATCAAGTGCTACTTTTTGAGGAGAATTCAATGTTAAGAAAGAACTCCCAAGACTACATATATTCACAAAAGTCTTGCTTGCCTCCAAGATTATTTCTTATTATATTTGATTAGGTTAAACATCACATACAGGCTAGATTTAATCCTCAACCATTGCTTCTGAGTTTTGTATGTTTATTAAGGTTATATTTGTCTTTGTGCTTATGAACTAAGGTTGCGTACAAGGATTTTCTCCTCTAAAGCCGGTGGCCAGCATCTTATCTGTATTTTTAAAACAGCAATTACATCTTCTTCTTAAACTCTATTCTTATTGTTTACCTAGGGAGGACTTAAAATAGAGGCAAGTGGTTAATTTTTTTTTTTTTTTAAATCCTGAGGAACTTGACATGTCAGGATTAATGGAGGATTTTTAAAGCCTTGGTCATTTTAACAGTATCAACAGGCCTCAGTGCAGAAAAGTTGTCTGTCACCTTATGACCTTTTAGCTTGAGATTTGTAGTTGCAGAATGACCCACACAAGCCAACCCTGTAAAAAAAAAAAAAAAAAAAAAAAAACCCAAAAGAGAAACCCTAAACCCCAAAAAACCTTCCACTGGAAACTCTCCACATGGATTTTCCATTTGCCATGAGAGGTTTTCATTAGATTTAAGCAATGGCCTTTCTGCTGAAGCATACCTGCCAAAGTGAGTAGCAACTCCACGTGAAGCAGTTGGCAGAAGCAACGCTCTTCTTGCGCAATCTGAATTTGCCACATTGTTTGTGATAAGTTCTGTGACCTGGCCTGAAAGTGGATAGCTTGATCTATGAAAAGGTCACGGGTGAGCCCTGTGTAAAATGGTATTGTTTACAGTTTTTTTAGTGAAGAGATTAGCTGTCATTTATTTCCACATACCTTAACTGAAGAGCTTTAAAGGTTCCCAGCAAGAGCATGTTCTTTTCTCTTTCTCAGCCTGTCACATACTTGTCAGATTCAATAAAATTCCTTACCTGAATTATGCAGATGAGGTTTTGTTGTGTCCAGCACCCATCATTGTTCATCTCCACCACAGCTGAAACTTCTAGCAGCCCTCTTGCTTATACTGCCTGATTTCAGCACTCCTTAGGTCAAGACCTTTCAACCTCAGGGCTTGACTTATGCCACAACCATTTGACAAATCGCCCAGGCCTTCACAAAAGCTGGTTGAGCTCCAAAGTGACTGCTCTCTATACACCACTGTTCCACTGTTTTGACATTTCCTTCTCACTTCTCCCCTTGGTAATTAGACAAAAGAAGAAAAAGACATTTGTGTCCAAGGAATGCTTTCATATGGGGCTGTGATAAATGGCTACCCTTTCCAAGAAGCTATGGTCCCACTGTAGGAGAAAGTTTCTTCACAAGGAAGATAAGCAAGGACAACAACCCACTTTCTACCTTGAGGGGCAAAATGTTGTATGGGACACACAACTTCTACTGTAAAACCCGCACAGCACATCTATTGATCTTTTTCATTCAGGTAATGTAAAGAAGTTGAACAAGTTGTCCAGATTCTATGTTCATTCCTTGTTCTTAAGTTGGCACAGGACAATGTAGCATGGATGGAATAGCAGACCAAGCAGTCCTAAAACCTAAGTGATGGAAATAAACAAAAGTGTGCCTCTTCCATTTTTTTAAGAATCGTTTTTTTATAGGTTGGACAGAAGGAAGTTTTTATGTCAACTCTGACACTGATTTTTTTTATCTCTTTGGTCAATTTACTTCTCAGTTTTAGTGTCTCCATATGTGACCTGCAAAATATGAGTACGGTATTTACAGCCTCTGTGAAGTGTTTGGGAATCTCTAAGCAAAGAGCTCTGTGTGGAGCACAAGCCTTTATTAGAAGCAGCAGCAGTTGTAGCATCGTTCTTCTACTGAGTGTCTCTAATTTAAAGCACTGCTTAATTCATAAGAGCTTATTCTCATCAGAGCATGTTAACCCTTGCTGCCCATATTTTTTCATTAATTTCTCCTGAAATAACACTAATTTATTGGACTATCAATGATTTGACATATTAGTGGAGCATGACAAATTTGTAAGTATTTTCAAGTCATTCAGATCAAGATCTTTCAATTGTAGAAGTTTGTATGGCTAAAACAAAACTGGTATTATTATGTCAAATATTTTTAGTGGAGAGAACTTGTGCCAACCATGTTTTTATAAGCTTCTTTCAGATTATTGTGTTAATGCTTATTGTTCCATTGGGAAGAATGGCTGCCAAACATGTAAAATAATTGAAACTGCATGTGACTCAGTTGTTAGAGCTGCAGTGAGGAATTAGTGTGTTACAATTCATGGTATGGTTAATCTGTCTCTTCTGTTCATGGTAATGCATTAATCAGAACATTACCAAATCACATTACCAAATCACTCAAATTATTTTTATGATCTGATACTACATTAGGATTAATAAACCAACAAAGCTGCCCTTGGACTTCTGTGCATGATATATGACCTTTTTCTCCAAAGCTTGTTATTAAGAGCAGGACAAACATCAGAATCTTCTAAGTACTTAATTTTGTGTGGCACATGATTAACATACTTTTTTCTGTTTATAGTATTTCCATCTCATGACACTACCTGCTCCTCAAGAATCAAGGCAGTTGGGATGACTACTTATAATAAGGTAGGTTAGATAGATTTCCAACATAATTTCTGTGAAATATTAATATAATGGGGGGAAGCAGTTACATCTAGAAACATTGGCTTTTAAGAAGCTGGTCTTCCATGCTGTTCTTTTTCACTTCCTGTATGCATCATGTAAACAAATCCATAATGTAATTATTTTGGACGCAATTCTACTATTCAGACAAAAAAAAAAAAAAAGATTTGGCTTGAATTTTTGGATCTGAAAAAAGAAAAGTTTTGTAGAAGTTTCCTATGTTAAGGTGCAAGACCAAATAACCTTATATACCTGAAATAACACAGCCCCAGGGCTGGCAGCGGGACACATTCCAGCTCACACTTCCTTCCCAATGCATGCAAATGCATTCAGTAAGGGGGTGGGATGGGGTGTAAAACCATGGGAACCTGGTTGAGAAGCCTTTAACTAGTATAGCATTATGGAAACAGTCAACAGGGGTGAACCAACCATTGCAAATCTAATGATGCTGGAAAAGAGAACAGCCACATCTATTGTCTTTTCTCAAGCTAAGTGCTGTGCTGTCATTAGGACTTTCCTTCACTTACTGAGCTCAGACAGATGCAGACCGATATTTTCTTAGTATCCTCTATGAATTTCCACTGTTCAAATTTTCAGGGTGTGTCTTCTTCGTTTCATCTTCTTCCAGCTTTCTTGAATCTGCATGATCATGTTATGTGGGACTTCCTGCTACTGGGGTTTAACTTTCTGTTCATTTCCTACTCACGTCTTGAATGTGTTCATCAATACTTTTGAAGTCTTAACCCTCCATTTACAAATATATATTTTTATTAAGAACAAACTATGAAGTGGACGTAAGGAAATGCCACAGGCAATAAAATAAAATACACATGAGAGTCTGTCCTGCTGACAA
>NW_010226528.1:22436-27660 GCF_000690775.1 Eurypyga helias
TTTTGACACTGTTAGAGAATTTTCATTGATAATTGCTATTAACACTTTTGTAGTAAGTACTGTATCTATTAGGTCTTTGCACAGCCATAAAGTAATTAATTGCTGATAATTTTCCACTGAATCTCTTTCAACTCATTCAAAGATGCAAAGAAAGTTAACATCTTACATTAGAATATCTTAACATTGGCAACTCAAGATAAATAAGAATACCAAAGTAACTATTGTGAAACTTACCCTCAAAAATACTCTTGAAGAAAAAAGCATCAATCTTCTAAAAGGTAAATATTCCTTATTTTTTCCTCAGTCAGCTGGAAATAAACAGGTTTCATCCCATATATTATTAGATGAAAACAAGAGATCTAGAGTGACAAAAGCGTTGAAATCATTCTGATAGATATTTTGATGACTTCAGGTAAAGACCAGTAACTTATTCTATGTGTATGTGTCTGTCCTTCTTCTCTTTTACGGAGCAAAATTAACTAAAATAAAAAATAAATGTGGATTGTTGGAGAAATCATTAGTTCATCAGCCTGTTCACCATGATTACCTCTTTCTACCTCTTTATACGAACAAATAAACCACCTTCTATCTAGACCTACGGTAACTAAATGCAGTTTATACCCAGTTAATATAGCTGGTTTGAGCTGGGCAGATGTAGTGAAGTCTCCTTTATCTGGGCAGTTTCCAGGCAGGCTACAATTAGTGACAGGCATAAACCTGGTAAAACCAGTACTATGGCAGATACATACAGCTGAAGAGGCAAGAGAAATGAGCTGGCTGTGCAATGTAAAATGATCACTTATGTGTATGACTCTGAATCCAGGGGGTTTTTTTGGTTTTTTGCTTTAAATCTTCCATCACTTTTATGGTGCCACAGATTTTTTAGATTTTGTATGAATCCACTATTTTATTAACATTGGGACATTTTGATAAATTATAGACCATAGACATGTAAGTAGGACTGCAGATAAAACTTCATAAAAACTAATCCATGCACACATGCAGTAATAAACTTCAAATACTTATGACATTGCAAGGGTCAGACTTTTTTTTCGGAGTCACAGATGCACTTTCAGCTTGGCTTGCATTTGTTGAAACAGTTGTGTGCAAGAGGAGTAGACAGATGGATGGGATGTGTAAGGTTACAGTCTGAGCAGTTTTTGCCTTAGATCTCATGGCTAATAATTACAGAGACCTGTTGATAAAAAAGAACTATGCAGACTTTGTAAGCACGAGAAGTGTTCAAGGACATTGGAGACCCTCTTCAAGAGAGTCTCTGGTTGTGCGCCATTTGATGGCATTCAAGTTGAAACCTAAAATTTCTGATTGTTTTTTGATCACATAACCTCACTTTAAGGAACCACATGCCTCTGCAGTGTTCTTTCTTCTGTATTGTAGTGCTTTAACCCCAGCTGGCAACTAAGCACCACACAGCCACTCTTTCACTCTCCCCACCCAGAAGAAAAAGGAGCAGAACTGAATGAGTAAAAGTGAGTAAGCTAGTGGGTTGAGATAAGAACCGTTTAATAATTGAAATAAAATTGTAATGAAAAGGAAAGTAACAGAGAAACATAAAACACAAGAAAGACAATCAGTGCAAATTAAAACAACTGCTCACCACCAACTGACCAGTACCAAGACAGTCCTTGAACAGCCTCACCTTTCCCCTAACCTTACCTCTAGTTTTGTTTCTGAGTATGATGACATATGACATGGAACATCCATTTGGTCAGTTAGGGTCAGCTTTCCTGGCTGTGCCCCCTCCACCCTCCTTGCTGGTGGGGTGGAGTGAGGAGCAAAAAAGGCCTTGACTCAGTGTCAGTACTGCTCAGCAAACACCCCTATGTTATCAACACTGTTTTCAGCACAAATCCAAAACACAACCCCATGCCAGCTACTATGAGGAAAATTAAGTCTACCCCAGCCAAAACCAGCACATGTATATAAATTACTACACAGGATGTTAAATTCTCCTGTCCACTGGAAGAGGATCAAGGTTAAGCTGAAAAAAAAGGAACTGATGTCTTTGCTGTTTCAGGTCTTTGGATATCATTACTATATATGTTTATTTTTACATAATTGTTGTCCAAAACTTTAAGAACAAGTTGATCAGAATTTTTGGCTTGCAATTGCTGCTAATGCTTCATAATGTTCTGAAATGTTAGTAGAACCCTACTCATTACTCTAGTAAGATCCATGAATGATCTTCCTTGTCCATTGTTGGAAAGATGTTTGTTTTCATTCTTGAGTTTTGTTTTATCTAGATCAGTTCAGTGAAAATTATCCTTTCTGTCTCCTTTGCTCTCTTCCATATTAATCAAAAGATTTTTCTTTCCAGAATATCAAAAATTTCCCCAGAGATCAGTTCTTTTCAGATTTTCTCTTAAATCCTCACAAAATAGACAAAAAAATAATTTGAACAAATAAACCAATATTATTTGTTAAAAAAAAAATCCATTCAAGACAACTTAGTACTTAACAAAACTTAGCAATTAACAAAAAATATTTTAACACTGCGAATTCCTTGTATATATATTTTGAATTCTTGTTTTTCAGAGAGGAGACTGAAAGTAATGGTCACAACTTGTATTTGCATGAGAATTTTAGTAGATCATGGAAAAAATGTTTATAGTCCCAAAGGGGGTTTGACTCAGACTGGGATTACCATGATTCTGAAAATCCCTCTGCACAGCTAAACACAAAACTGAGCTCCGGAAGTACCTGTTTTTACCCATGTCTGTTGCTAGCAGTAATAGTTCCTTGGTACCAAAAACATATTCTTATTTTCTTTAAGTCCTCCAAAGTTCTCCTAGTTCTTCAAAACCACAGATTAAAATACCAGTTCTGTGGCTGTAATTTGCACTGATCCATTTTAACTGCTCATGTGTTTCAACATCCCTGCCATTGTTTGGAATTTCAGATTGCAATATTGGATCAAACTAATGAGTGAAAGCTTGACATTGTCATTGCAAAGATCTTCAATTCTGGGGAATATGTCTTATGAGGAGCGACTAAGGGAACTGGGCTTGTTTAGCCTTGAGAAGAGGAGGCTGAGAGGAGACCCGATCACTGCCTACAACTACCTGAAAGGAGGTTGTGGAGAAGTGGGGGTTGGTCTCTTCTCCCTAATGACAGATGATCGGACGAGGGGGAATGGACTCAAGCTGCGCCAGGGGAGGTTTAGATTGGACGTAAGGAAGAAGTTCTTCACCGAAAGGGTTATCACGCGCTGGAACAGGCTGCCCAGGGCGGTGGTGGAGTCACCATCCCTGGATGTGTTTAAGAGACGGGTGGGTGAGGTGCTGAGAGATATGGTTTAGTGGCGGACAGATACGGTTGGACTGGATGATCTCTAAGGTCTTTTCCAACCCAGTGATTCTATGATTCTATGATTCTGATTCAACTACATGGTAAAGGTCTAAGGTAACATAGTAATATCTTCATTTTTCTGTTGAAGTTTCAACTGTGTATATTAGTTCAGAATAAATCACTTGTTTCTGCAGGACCTAGATAGAACGTTTGATGTTGTTAACTGCCACAAAACCTGAATCAGATATCAGATGGCCTCTGGAGAGGACCACATGCAAGGGGGCTCACTGCAGTGATGTGCATCCCAGGGACATCACAGGTCCATCACAGGAAAGGATCAGTGTGTTCCAAATCAACCAGGCTGCTGCCAAATGTGCACTGCAGTGGTGGCATGGACTGCCCATATTCTGGTTCAAAACCATGTACAGATCAAACTCTGTACTTCAGCCAGGCCTGGTGTATGAAGTCAAGAGTACTTTCTTCCCACTGACCCTGAAAAAGTTGTAGACTTGGTTTCTATTATCCTCTGCACTTCTGTGAATGGCACATACAACACATTATCAAGGGACTGATGTTTGTAAGCCTAACAGAGAAAAATAGTTAAATATAGATGGGAGAACATTTCAGGAGTTAATTTCATCATGTTAATTTTCTATTACATTATATGAACATAGAAAATGTTACTTGACATGAGCAATTAATTTGAGAGTTTATTCTCAACATCAAACCTTATTTTTGCACTAATGGAATACTTTAAGAACCTCACAACTGGTCTTTCTGTACAGGATCAAATTGATGTCTACATGGAGATAAGCATGGAGGAACTAGCACTATTTTTAAAGTAGTTATTCTTACCTTACTCCGATGTTCTCAGAAACATTATTTTTTAACTCAGTGGCATTCTTTATCTTGAAAGATTTGATGCATCTAAAGGAATTACCATTCCTTGCAATTGTACATGTGTCTTAATCCTCAGCTGGTGTAAATCAGAGTAACTGCACTGACAGATGAAGATATGGCCCATGGTAAATGTTCATAACAACCTCTCACAAGATTGCTGTCATATGAGTTATTCTTCTGTAATACACACACTACAGATAACAGGTTTGCTGTAGTTTCCTTTCTAAACGTAGTCCATTAAGAAATTGGAAAAATGCCATGTCCTGAACATTGTAAAAGAAATACTTATAGTGACCAGCACAATCTACAGATAATTAACTTCAATGGATGGTTGGTTACAATCATTTAATTGCCAAACACTAAATACTAGTCAATTAAAAGGTTATGAAATGTGATTATTGAATACAATTAAGGTATGTTAGAATAATATTTCCATACAGACATAGTGTTATGCATCTCATGCATTTATAAACTCTGCTTAATGCATACTGAAGTGTGAACTTGCACGGTATTGCTGTTCTACTGACAGCAGCAACATCTGGGTGATTGCATCCTTTAAAACAAGCTATGCGGAATAGTACTAATTCTCTAATCAGTAAATGACATTCTCACTTCCTCCTTTTAGTGACAGAAAGTGAAATGAGATTATATTCATTGAGGGTGAGGGTAGGTGGAATACAAACTTGTGTCTTACGCTGTATTTTACAATAAATGTGTTTTAATCTTTCATTTCATACTAAAGAATTAAAAAAAAAAAATCTCAGATACTGCTTTGGACAATCTTGCATGAGGAAATGCAATTTTTACTGTGCTGCCTGCTATGCCTACTTCTGTTTTCCAACCTCTTTTTCACCTAGTAAAACTACAGATCGCCAACTATTAAACTCTGTTAGTAACTGTGGCTAATGCAAAACCATTTTTATTTAGTTACACTTGGCTGCCATCAAATGTCTAATTTGTGTTGCTGGGTTTTACCTTTTGATCTTTTGCTGAAGTTCTGGCATGGAAAATATTG
>NW_010226528.1:27677-44632 GCF_000690775.1 Eurypyga helias
ATAAAATAAAAGTGATGAAAGAGTGCAATAAAGGAGAGGTAGGGAAGGTAAAGAGCAAAGTGGAAAGGTGGAAAGGTGAGTTTGTACTTATGTAGGGCTAAAACAAAGTGGCGGGAAATTTTTAGAAGTGGGGGAAAAAAACAGTTTCATTAGGACAAAAAAGAAACAATAGAAAGGGAGAAGAAATTGTAGAGAAAGGAAGAAAACAAAAGTGATGAAAGAGTGCAATAAAGGAGAGGTAGGGAAGGTAAAGAGCAAAGTGGAAAGGTGGAAAGGTGAGTTTGTACTTATGTAGGGCTAAAACAAAGTGGCGGGAAATTTTTAGAAGTGGGGGAAAAAAACAGTTTCATTAGGACAAAAAAGAAACAATAGAAAGGGAGAAGAAATTGTAGAGAAAGGAAGAAAACAAAAAGAAGATCAGGGAACAGAGAGTAAAGGGAGATATTGAATAAAAGAAAGCTTAATCTGAGACATCTGGAGGAAAGTGGGGCATTTGCTTCTGACTTACACATTCTGCTCTTTGTCTGTCTTCATGGATCTCAAATTTTCAGTTGAATTATAAGAGGTGGAAGTGTTAAAATGACTGTTCCCAATCAATATGGAGATTTGCAGACCTTCCATGGGAAAGCAAACTTCAGAGTGGTATTTTACAACAAATCCTGAAATTAAACAAGCCTTAGGGAGCTGACAACCTTCTCCTTATTCCAAGGTTCTGCCGGGGCCTGAGTCACCATTTTAGAGCGTCCTACACTAGGATACTGAACACTTCACATCCATGATTCATCTGCCTCCTTACTGTCTTCTCACCACATTTTCATCCATAAACAGACTTCCTTTACAGCTTCCACAAGCTTATGTTACACTATTTAAAGGGTTGTCTTTTTTCCCTCTTTCTGGATGTAACCAGCCCTCATATCTGTCTAAAAGATTCTCCTCTCCAGACTTCAGGTGATGGCTAACTCCACAAAATGTGTGAGAAGATGAACATCAGCAGAGACGAGATGTCTTTGTTCTCTTCCAAATATTTTATGAGCCTTTGTCATGTTCTTGTCCTGTTCTTACATTTTTTGAGATATGAGTCAAAGATCTACAGCACCTTTCCAGCTAGGCCATGTGCAGGGCTGTGGAGAAACCCTCATTCCTTGAAGACCTTCAGAAAATTGATTTGGTGCTACCTCAGACTTTCACAATGTCACATGGACTGAAGTCTCAGCAGCCACCCACGTGTTTTCTGTATTTGTTTTGTGTTTCTAAATGACTGTCACAGTTTCCATTTCAAGCCACTTGGTTGTCGTCTTTATATGGAAATTTTACTCCTTATATTTCTCTTTCTTACTCTCTATCAGCTGCTCAAGTTTCACTATTTTTTACTTCCTTCCAATACCATTTGACTTGGTGTTGTCAGTATATCATGTCCTTCCTCTTCCATCATGTATCTCATAGAAATACAATCTTTTCTCCTTACCTTGCCTGAAAAATTACCATTTTATTTAATGAAGGTGTCTTACCCTGATTTATTTTTTCTTGCCAATTCTGCATAGTTTGAGTGCTCTGTTTCTCATCTTTTCTCTCAATGGAGTGTAGATTTATTCCTATATCTGATTTTATAGGATCAGGTTTTACAGGACCCCATTTCTATACAGCTGATTGCTAAGCTTATTTTCCCATCTTACTTTCTGACCTCTTCCTCCTTTTTTTTTTTTTCCTCACTCCCCACCCTTCAAATCAAGTTTGTTTTGAAACCAAGGTGATCACTTGTGAAAAAAATATAGCAAAAAAAAATCCAATGCTTTCCTTTTCCTTTCGTATTCTTGGGTCACAATTTCAGGTTATTTGTGAGATTGTTATGATTATGATTTACTTTTTAGCAGCAGATGTCTTTTTTTAAATTTTGTGCTGCCATGTAGGATTTCAAGAAAGGTATCAGGTATGGAAAAATTTTGTAGAATCATAGAAACATAGAGCCATAGAATGGTTTGTGTTGGAAGGGACCTTAAAGATCACCTAGTTCCAACCACCCTGCCACAGGGTATTCCTCCCAGGCATGATCCCAAAATAATGAGAAATTAGATAATACCTTCCTTTTCTTCCCAAACCAAGAACTTTACTCACATCAATCCTGCCCCTATTTCATGCTTTTTGGGGTTTGTTTTTTTTTTTCCCATCACCAGCTGTGTGTTTTAATCAGTTTTGAAACTTCATTCTAATGGAGGCATAAGAAAGCACTTGCCTTTGTGATATTAGCAAGTGTAAGGGAGGTCAACTTTATTTTCTGATGTAGGCTTTGTCTTCACTGAGTAAATGTGGGAGTGGAAGGAGGGCTCAGTGATCACAACTTTTTAAACCACAGCAGATTAAATCTGTCCTCTCCCACACAGAATTCCTACTTCAGGTAAAATAAGAGTGTGTCTGTTATTATTACACACAGGGATTGACAACATCTATTACGCTGAAGGGTGAAAAAGAGACCTGCAACCTGCAGCAGTGAAGATAAATCTTTCAAGAATTAATTCCTGGTGAAGTTTTTCTGCAATTGGGAAGCTCATTAAAATAAACTCTCTTTCCAGCCACCATGCAGCTCTTGCGATGGAGCGGATTCACCCCCTTTGTCAAAGACTTACCATTTCCCTGATAGTTTGCTGGTCCAGGAATCAGAGACTTCTGTGTTGTTAAATGGTCATTGCTTGGGACACCTGTGACATTCTAATGGTCCCATAAAATCTTCTCCACATTGCACAGTGATCAGAGAAGCACCTCTACTCAAACACCTTTAAGTCATAGAAAGGTAACAGAAGTCAAGTTCCTGTTGAATACAGCTCTCTGATGGATAGTAGAGACGGTAAACTTTTAAGTCTTTCATACACCTTCCTCTTATATATATGTTTGTAAATTTATGTATTTTCCTTACTATATTTCAGACTCTTTTTACATTGAATTGCTATACCCTTTCATGGCATTTATCAGTTATCACCTCATTTTTTAAAAAGCTGTAGTGCCATCAGTTCTCCTGGAGCCTCAATAAGAAGTTGGCACTGAAAGCACTGATCTTGGTCTTATTGGAGTCAAAAGGAAAGAGGCCCACAGGCTTCTGAGCAGTAGGAACAGGCTTTAAATAGCTATTTGAACAAAAATCTAGAAAGAAAAGGTTTCATCAGTTTATAAAGGAGACTTCTCTGGGAAAATTCTCATCATTTTATGGTCCTATTACAGTACAGACCCAGAGCTAGGAAAATTCAGAGCTCCAAGAGAGTTTGTGAAAATATTAAGCTTGGCTTTTTTGTATTATTTCTCCTGTGTAGCCTACTATGTATGTATGTATTGTTGATCTGAGCTCAAGGAGAATTCATCCTGAAATAATGTTGAGCAAGCTCTTTTATTGCACAAAATGTGCAAATGCAGAAGTTGCATTTGAGTTTCCAGACTCCCTAATACCTGTACCTAAAAACTTTGTACCTTTGGGCAGATTTAGAAGTGCAAAGATGTTTTTGAAGAGTGAATATGTTGTTCTTGTAACATTTGTGGAAGATCTTTGCAGAATTAACCCTGCTTATCTTGGGAAAACAGATTTATTTCCTCTGTTTGTTCTGACAGCCTCCTTTTAATTTCTTCCGTTTGCCTCCCAATTTGTGCTCTTTTCAAATTTTTTTTTTCATTTATTTTTTACTCTTAATGGAGACATTTCTTTATCCCCACATCTGCTGTCTAGCCAGGGCATGATACCTTTTCTTACCCTCTGCACATGCAGTCCTGTAAAAATGTGGCAGATTGCAGAGTTCAAGTGCCCCGAAATGTGAAGCGAAACAGCTGCACCTAATCACTTGCACAAGGAAGGTTGTTCGGGCTTCAGTTTCAGCTATCATCTGCCTGGAATCCCGTATTTCCTGTGTCCAGATCGAGTGGCAGGCAGTGTCAGAGGTCTTTGATATATGGGCATCATATTCAGAGCCAGTGCAGGAGGCCCTTCGTTAACAGCCGCAGCACGTTTTTTAATTTGATATAACTTCCAGACACTTTGTTCGCATTCAAGTAAGTGTAGTTCCCGTAGAGAGAAGCACACGATTTTTAGCAGTCATTTATCAAGCCAGAGGTAATTCACATTATTGAATTGAATGGTTTTTTATGCATTACTCACCTATACAAACCATGGAGAATGCCAGGCATAGAGCCTCTTGCAAAGAATGGGTCCATTCCCTTCATTTCTTTAATGCACCTTACACGTCTCCCCTTGAGGAAAGCCTTCCCTCAAGATGTGCTGTATGCTTCACTTAAAAGGTCTTCTTGAGCTGAACTGTCAGTCGTTTCATCTTGACGCATCTTGGTTGCATCACGTTTGCAAACAGGTCATATTGGGTGTTTTTTAGAGTAACTGAGTAAAATGATGCAGGGAACTCTATGATCATAGGATAAGGTCCTCCTTATCTGATTGACCAGTTGCATGATAAATTGTCTTACCTAATGAAGTAGAAAACTGGGTGTGAGCAAACTATTTCATCCTGGGTGATGTATATCACACAGAGTAATTCAAAAACTTTCTGATTCATGAACCAAGGTTAAAAAGTAAAATTAATGAAAAACATAAAAGAAGAGAAAAGCCAGCTCTCCTCTAGTATACAGCTGGCTTTGACAATCTTGCTGTTCAGGCTAAATACAATTTGAAGAGTATATGCAGACAAAAGGTGACACTTAAAATAGGAATGATGCGAAATTGTGACTGATGAGCCTTCAAAAAAGAAAGTATAATTACTAGAGGACAATTAGATGTATTTTATTAGGTTTTGCCATTGCCTTTATTTATTTAGATGTGATAAATTACTGCTGAAATGATTTGATTTAACCTTTTCTACAACATTTTATCAAACTGATCTTTGTCATTAGCGATGCTTTGGAACGTGAGCTGTGTAGAAGGCAATACTGGATGTTCAATGTTTTCAAACTCAAGCCTGTTTACCAAGCATAAATGCAAATGCCAGTTAAACTACTTTCAGTTCTATCCTTCTGCTGTTCAAGTGCAGGAACAATTATCTCCATCAATATTTAATGACCTAATCCTAAACAGACAGTTCCACAAGTACAGGCAATAGTCCTCTTAACGTGTTGTTAATTTTCAAGCATAGAGGCTGAAATGGACTATAGAGTTACTGAAAATGAGTAGAAGTACATTTCCCTAAGGTAAAATACACTCAGCAGCCTCTGAATAATGGAATTAGATTTTTTCCATGGTTCTGTTTAGTGGATTAAATCTGTGCAGTCCCATCCACTAATTTCTGGAATGTGCCTTTTCCAACTTTTTCCTGGTGTTCATTGCAAAAAAGCCTTGACTGACTTGTTTGCCGGTTGGTCACTGTGGAGTCAGAGAGGGATGTTGCATTGAGGAGAGGTCATGTATTTGATTTCGTCTTCTCGATTTAGCTCCTTACAAACCATGCTTGTTTCTTTAGATCCTCTGTCCTAACATAAGGTGAACTTGGTTTGGTTTTGATTCCTCCTCTACAGCAGAATTCAGTGTTGTCCCACCACATGATGGGACTCACTGATTTACACCACCAAAAAAAAATGTATTTGTCAGTGTAAGAGTATGTGTCTTCATAAATACATTTTTTCAAGAGAGATTCAGCCTATTAAACTTTTATTGTGACTGTTTGCTTTATTTCTGAAATCAGGCATTTTAAATTAAATAACTGGCTGCCACATCCATACTCTTTAAAGTTAACTGTTAGCGTAGGGAAGAAATTACATGGAAAGATGCAGGGAGTAACAGTAGTGGAAACAAAAGCTCCTTTTTTATTCACAGGCTAAATACAGCATAGAGCAGCTGCACTGCATGCTAAACCCATATTATCCTCATTATGACCTCAGTTTTGACCTTGGACGGGTTTCATGCTCTGCTTAAAAGTAGACAGTATTTTTTTTCTAACCTGACTTCTCATGAGGCAATTTTGAACACAATTTACAATTAGACTTATGAAAATAAGCTAAATACCTGAGTTTGGGGTTATAGATTTCTTTATTTATGGGAAGGTAACAACTCTATATGAGGTCAGTGAGATGACTTTCTTTGTAAGCCACAAAGCCAAAAGTCAATGTTTGTCTGTTCCACAGTGTATTCCCAGAAGATAAAACTAAGAAGCCACCTGCTTTCATGTTAAAATGCAAAGCCTAGCTACCAAACTATTTATTTAGAGTGTCCTCCTATAGAAGCCAGTCAAGAATACATTTCACATTGCCAGAGTTTTAGGATTCCTCTGTGCTCATCAGTCTGAGTAACTGTCTGATCCTGGCATGGTAATGAAACATTTAAGATATTAATATAGGGAAACAAATATAAAAAATATTCTTCACTGTGTAAGATAATAAAGAATAAGTCAGTTCCCAAATTTCTTGGTATAGGAGAGGAAAGCTGACTCTATTTGAATGCCAGACTGAGTAATGTGATCATAAAATTGACTGAAAACACTAAATTTTTTTCTCAATGTGTACAGATGCTGAACACCCAAAAGTCCAAACTGCTTAGTAATGTGCAGGCTGAGAATTTGATTTTCAAAGAAAGTAAGAGAAAGTATAAGAAAAATACTCCACAGTCTGACTTTATGGTCAGTTGTCAAAGGTGAGAAAACTTGACAGTATTCAAGTTTGGGGTTTCTTTGTAGAGTATGAAGATAGATTTGGAAAGGGAACTTCCTGTTCAGTTTGGGTTTTTATCATTAAGCACCAGGTACTTGAAGTCTGAATGTTGCACTTGGGTGAACATTAAGCCCCAAAATTCTTTTTCATCTTGCCCTTTCCTCACACAAAGATGAAAGACATGCTATGTTCCTATGACACAGTATTAATGCTATATTATTAATAACCAGATTAACCTTCACTTTCAACCTACTTCATCCATATGCAGGCTCAGTCTTGATCTATTCTTGGGCTAAAATTTACCATTTGGACCAAGTCGTGTTAGTTGATAACCATTTTTATTTTATTTTACATACGAATGTATAAGTATCACAACACATCCATCCAACTTTTCATTCACCTTTCACCAGATCAAAACTCAGATGCACCAAAACTCAGCTCGATACGTTGGAGTAAAGGCAAACCCTTCCCAGCCTGAACTTTTGGGGTTGTCTGAGGTTTTCCTGATCTGTGCTACAAATGCTAAGAATCAAAAGGCTTTTTCACTGGCAGTGAAAAGGATAATCAGAATTCACACAGGGTCCCTGGAAAGGTTACTGCAATACAAATACAGAAATGTATGTGTTTCTAAACTGTGACTCTATTAATCTTTCCAGTTGTTTAGAATCAGGGCCCCTGTACTGAAGTTGTGGTTATATTTAGGATTGCCAATTTACAAATCTTTTTTTTTTTTTGGTAATTTAAAAAGTATATTGATCCAAAACTTACCAACTGGCATCAGAAGTAATTCCTTTTCATGACCATCATGTTTTGGATACAGAGTTCTTCTTAAAATGTTGCTGTTGAAATCTGGTGGGTTTTCCAACCCAAGTTTCCCTCTTACAGCTCTAAGTTTCTTTCTTCTCACAATTCTCACTGCTGATCTAGAATATTTTTTGTACTTATAAAATAAAAAAGTTGAAAGAAATTTGTGTGCATTGTACCCATCACAAACAAAATATTTTGGAGTGTTCAGGGAAGGTTTTGTTTTTCCATTTGGGATTGCTTTGCTTTGCATAACTATCAATGCGCAAAATATTACCCAGCATTATTGCAGTATTTGCAATTCTATCTGGAGTCAAACTTCAGAACTACATTGAAAGAGCATGTTCCTGTGAGAAATCTAGCTCAAGTTTTAGATGAAACTTGGAGAGGATTCAAATTAGATTTGAAGCTTTCCCTGAACTGAACTTCCAAAAATCTTTTGCTCTTATATTTGTGTGTTTCAATGTTTCTTCATTTGCCGAAATGCCTAAACAAATTTAGACCTGCTTGGAAATGAGATTTTCTTTTCTTAGGTTTCTTTCACAGACTTTTTAGGAATGTAGGATATACCTCCTAGCTCAAAGCAATGATAAACCAACAGCTACAGTTTGGACCATGAGGTATAGACAATAGGGTCTCCAAACAGCTGGCCATCTCAGAATGCTGAGAATAGAATGAAAAGAACTGTGAATTTGAGTGGACAGACAGTCTACTAGGAAGAGACCTTTTCACAAAGAAAGTAATAGTGAGAATTAAGATTTTCTGTGATATCTGTTATATTATACTTTGAGTGTACGTTATAATCAAAGACATGGGATGTTAGGGCTTTCACTTACTACCTCCTTATTTCCAGTATTTATTTTGTGGTCATTCTGTAACTGTTCAAGAGCCCAACCAATGATTACTCGCTGTTAAACAGTTCAGAGCAAAGCATGAAACCACCAGTTGACTCATGATGATTCCCTTAAAAATGTCAATTGGTCAATAATAATACATGTTTAGGGTCATCTGTGAAAACTTACAGTAAAAATAACACTTCTGTGCTTTGGGAAGACTGTCTGCCTTGCTTTTAAGTAAGCACACACAGCAGGCTAAAACAAGACCACAGCTGTCCGCGCTAGTTCTTCAGATTGTAAGAGATCGTATTCTACTACTGTTACTTGTTTGCACACCCTTGTATGTGTAAATCATTGGTCAGCACTGTGTACCTTAATTTCTGAGTTAAAAGAAATAAGTAAGGACTTGATAGCTTTTCTTACATTTCATTAGCAGAAAAAAAATAATTCTATAGAAGGTTGTGATGTGTGTTATTGACTTGAGAAGTGTCTTTTGGATCTGTTCCAGGTTTTCAGATAAATCCACATTTTGGCAGCCCTAAAGATATGCATTATGCTTATGACAGACTAGTCTATCACTTTAAATAATATGTATAAGTTCTTTTAGAAACAAATTATTATTTAACCACTAGGGCTGCTCTGTTCTATAGCTGGTTATAAATATATTTATTAATAACCGTGCACTTACCTGACAGATTCAAACAGTTCATGCTCAGCCACTCTTGTGCTTCATGTAAATATAATTTAGGGCATAGAATATGCTTATTAGAAATGCATCCTTAAGATACTTATGAAAATGAGTAGCTACACATTTACTAAAACTGTTTTTCAGTAGAGCTTGGCAAATTTTACATTTTCTTCCCCTTCATTATGTGAAATGCAATTATACCCTATTATGGACTAATATCATTAAATTAGATGTATTACATCAGAGTAATATAAGCTTTACAGCAACACACACCAAAGAATTATGAGCTACTACAACGAAGAAGAGGTAGCACTTAAAGGTTTTAAAAACACCCTACCCTTTCACCTTCGACTACCAGGGTTCAATTTCTTACTTTGATTACAAGTGAAAATAAATCCAGTGGTAGGAGATGGGTCTGTCAGGAAATCTACGTCATCGCTGGCAGTTTCTGCTTGGGAAAGACCTAGAGCTTGAGCAGCAGGTAGCATAGACATTGAAACTGTTTTGGATGAGGAAACTGAGATTAATTTTTCATATTAAGCTTCAGCTTGGGGGAGGAAATACTTTTGATTACAAAGTGATAAAGGCTGTTAATATTTTATTAAGAATGTAATTGATCTGATAGTTTCCCATCAACTCTATTATTTCTGGTATATGAAAGAAGGTATGTAATAACTGAAAAGGAAACACAAAACTTTGGTATCTGTGGATTGGTTAAAAAACAGTCCACACCATGTTCAAACGGCCACTGTGACTGATTTAAGAGCTTAACTTTTCTATGAGTTTAGCTGCTCCTCCCACCCTCCCCGCAAATAATTCATTACTGATTGTTATTCTGCCTTTGCAATTAATCAGCATTGTAAAGTGCTTCGTTTGGTGCGTTCGTATTGTTTAAATAAATCCAGAAACACTAACCTTGTCACGTTCAGGGGTCGAGTGTGAGAATGAATCTTTAGAGTACAAGGGGTAAAATACTTCAAGGCGTATCCACAAGAGATTTCATATGGACAATCGGAATTTATTTTCCAAGTGGATGGTGTACCCAGTGTAAGTGAGCACTGTGGCATGTTTTAAGGTCTCCTTAACCTGTCTGTGCAAATTGCATAAATCACAGCAATAAAGTCTCTCTATTCAACATGCTGGATCTGAAGAGCACTGACCAGCTTTTGACCTCCTATTCTGGGCCCCAACTGACCCTAACTTAGAAGTTCAGGCGGTCAATAGCAGGTCACCGAGGGCATCTGCAGTCTTGCTTAATTCCAGTTTGATTGCAAGGTTAAATATAAGCTGCACAGGTACCCTTTGCTGCCTTCTTTAAGCCTTCCTGACCACCACAGCACATGTGGCTCTTATGAAGCCACCAAAGAGATGGGGAGTGTGCAAGGAAGCAGGAGAGAGAAAAAATAAATTCAAGGTTGCTTTCTCACTGGCCATCTCCAGTTTGGCGTAGACCAAGTTGGTCGTTTATCAGTATAATGGATCTACAGACAGCCATAAACAATTGTCAAACATTCTTTTAAAAGCCATTAGTTTTTCAACTAATATATATCTGTTTTGTGCATTTGTTGAACCCTTCACTTGTCACTGAAAAGGGCCTGTTAAACTAAACAGAGGCCTGATCAGTTTTCAGTGAGCTCTGAGCCTCAGAGTTCACCTGGGTCACCTACAAGATTTATGAGACCCCGGTACCGGCATCCGACTGGAACCGTGAGTCCGACAGCGAGCCAAGCCTCCCCCCTCACACCAAGTCCTGCAAGGCTGCCCTGCCATTCCCAGCGGCTGCCGGAGAGGCAGCAAAATTGATGACCTGTGCAGATACCAAAGTGGACATCAATAAAAGGAGATGGATGTGAACCATCAGGCTGACATGCCTCGCTGCTGGGGTGGCTGGGGAGAGGGGGGAACAGGTTAAAAAAACACAGGAAAGTTGTTTATATAAGCTTCAAGGACAAGGAGTTTGTCACTACTTGCTTGAGAATTTAATCTTACCATGTTCTTTCTTCTGGTTTCCATCATACTGCATCTGACAAAAAGACTGTCAAAGTATTGCTACCACAAGATAGCTCTGTAATTGTCACAAGTGCCAGAAATTGTGTTTGAAATGCAAATGTTAATACAGTCACAATCATAGAAAATAATGAAAATTGAAAAATACCGTTCTCCAACAAACACTGAATAATGTTCTCAGCCTAGTAGACCAGGAGTTGAGGTTCTCTTCTTTAACACAGGACTTGGAAACTTGGGACAATTGTTTTTCCTGTGTTTCTAACATGTCACTGGGAACTATATCCTTGAAATTCACCTGCATGAGGGTTGTTCCTGCATCAGGACAAGCAATAATGGGACTAGACACTAATTCATCCAAACCAACCTTTACACACATATAGATTGAGAACAATACTGTTTTCTTCAATAACCCTCTCTTCGGTTTTAAACCATGCTAAAGAAAGCCAACAAGGAAACAGTTCTTAAAATTTCTTTCCTTTATGCTCAAAGTATTTACTTGCCCTCTGGGGCGTTTTCTGCATTCTTATGTATTATGTAAATGAGATCTAAATCTAAAATGTGATTTGTGTACTTGGAAGTATTATGTATTCATTCACATAAGAAGCAATGGCAGATGTTTACAAAGAACTGCTCTGCTCTCCACACACAGCATTCAAAAACCCTCCTTTGCCTAAAATGATGTTCTAAGGTGCAGCAGCTGAGAGATACAAAGGGATAAAAGCAAAAAATGTATCCTTACAAAGGTGTATTTTTAAGCAGAGTCAATGTTAAGCACAACCTAAATATGAAGAAATTGCAAACTCTTTATTTAAAATTAATTTTTGCCTGTAATAAAAATTCCTCTACACCCATATTTCATCTGCCTTTTAGTGAAATAAAAATAATATTTAAAATCTCAGTAACAAGAATGTTTCCATTTATGACATGCTGATATCCTCAGTGGAGGACATTACACTGCAGTTAATAGTTGACTGATTTTTTTACTAGTGGTGGAGGAAAATGGAATCCAATAGAGATCTTCCGAAGGTGATGGAATCAGTTGCATCAGAAGCAGAAGCAGCCTGGGACAAGGGACTTGTTGTGGGAGGACTCCTTCCCCTCAGGCCAGTTCCCAGTATACCACACTTTGTGATGGCCCACTTTGTCTGTCCCTACACATTTTGTCTGATGAATGAAATATATAGGCTTTCTAGCTACAAGGACGAAGGCCTGGGAGAGGCTTGAACATTTTTGGGTTTAGAGAAACAACCAATAATTGAGTCATTTCTAAAGGATTGAATATAGCTGAAGATACAGAGCGTTTTTGAGCAATTCCTAAGGGATCTTATGTAACAAAAGTTGCAAAACATTTTTTTGAACCAATGCAGCTAATATAAACCACTGCTTTTATTCAGATTATTTACATCACTGACCAACCATGCCTGGATTAATTTTCAACCAAGTCACTCTTAAGAACACATTGTTTTCACTTCTTCTTAAGGGAAAAATATTTTCTTCCTAGTAGACCCATTGATTTAAAATTTTACAGTTTGTTTGTCAAATGGGTTAGGTTTGTCTGGAGGATTATAATAAAGAGAATAACATCATTAATCTCTTCTGACTTTTTTTCATTTTCAGCAAGTTGATACACGGCAATTCCATCATCTGGGGATTCTTCATGTTCAAGACTGCTCCTACAAATATCTATGTGATGATAGAGAGCACGTTACCGTTTTTGAAAGAATTGTTGTATTTCTCCTGGTGAAGCACTAGTAGCATGAACAATTCCAAAGTCCTGGTGGGCTTTATAATTTCTGCAGGAATCGCAGACTTATTTTAAGGTCCAACCAGAGTTTATAAACTCTGCAGGACCTGAGGGAAAGTTTACAAGTTCCACAAGATCTCACATAGATTTGACAAAACCTTGGGAGTCTGGGAGGTTTTATAGCCTGCATAGGAACTCCTGCAGTTTTATAAACCTTGCAGAAGAACTATATGTGTATATAAATGGATTCAGGAGTCTATCAGGATTTTATAAAATCATCAGGCACTTTTATTCTTTGTCACATCTATCCCCTCACTGCAGGACTCACTGCCCTAACATAAAAAACAAACCGTCTCTACCCTGACACTTAATGTTTTCTAAAGTCACCAAAAAGTCCTTTTCATCACACAGTTGTGACATCTTCACCCAGTTATTTCTGCTACGAAAGATTGTAAAGCTCCAACATTTTCACTTTTTTTGTGTGACTCTGATTCCAGTAAAATAGCCATGCAGAGTGATGTAAGTGCATATAGTAGAAAATTTAATGCCAAGAACTATAGCAATTTAGTACAAAACTCAAAATCAAACCAAAATGCCAGTTTTTATGGATAAAAGTTAAAACAAACCTGTAAGGAAACCAAGATTGAGTCATTGCATTGTAAGACATGCACATAAAAGGGTTATAAATCCTCTATGACTTGAAAGATTTATTTGAACATCATCAGATTGATTTTAAATTTCCATTAGTTTTAATTTTCTTACCCAATGAAATATACAGATCTCATGAGAAATTGCATATATTTGTCTGCATAATTTAGAAATATGTGACTGTAAAGGTAAAGCTTACAGTGGAAACCTATTACAACATTTGTTAAGGGAAAATTCTGCAATAATCAGCTTGTAAAGGTAAAAGCATGCTTTCTAGTTTTCATTAATTTTGAAAGGGATTGCCTGTTGCCAAACATAGTAGCAAAACACTAGCATTTATGAATAAAAAGTATACACTCAAATTCTACCTTTTTTAAATCAGAACGTGCACACTAAGACTGTAAACAGACCCAGGTTTAGATTTGTTACTTGGAAGAATCTCCTTTCATTATTTTAATTTTGAGATTTATTGGAGTAGAGGTCAAGCCTAAGACAAGTGTTTCTTTATTTTCATTTAAAGTAATACTCCTTCTCATTGTTCAGCAATTGCTGCTACATCGTATTTTGGCAAATATGCTAAATACTGGGAAAACCCAACCGGTTTTTTAGCTAAGTTTAATACCTAGAGCAATGTAAGTTTTCAGATGTATATAACCTCTCATCTAGAGACAGACAATTCATGAAACATTACCAATGAACATACACATGATACACACACGTTTCCCTGATGAGATTAGGAATTAACATCTCCAGAGGAGGCATATGATGTCTGTTAATGGGTTATCATGCACCACATACATATTTTTAATGTGAAAATACTGCCTCAGGACTTTTTCCTTTCTCTGCAAGCTTCTCGTATTGTACTGAACAAAGTATGCACTGCCATGTTTCTGTTATATTTCTAAATATTCAGCTTTAATAAGAAGATATCATTATATCTGGGGAGTGGGGGACAGAGGTAGTGGAGTCGAGGAACAACATTTATTTGTTCATTGTCACTAAATCTTAGTAATCTGACTACTTACTTTTAGTGACTCTAGCTGTCATTAAACACAGAGCAAACTGAACAAAATGGATGTTTAAGAATACATTTTTCATTCTTATCCTTGCTTGTTTATTACTGCATGTGGCCTAGCAACCAAGGAGTTAAGCTGGAGAGCACAGGTACAATTCAAATGCACAAGTAATCTACGTTTTTCTCTATGGATTGGGTATTTTTTCCCGATTTTGGCTGTAGTGATGCATGATACCTTGCTGGCATTGCCTTCTGGGTTTTTCATAGGCTGTTACTGAAAAATAGAAATTCTACTGTGAGTTAATGATGATCCAAACAGCCATAGGTCTTCTGAGGACAAGTTATATGCATTTTTGACAAACCAGAAAAATAAATGCTGGCTTACACATTCTGGTTTTCTAATATATCTGCCCCTTTTTGTAGCTGCATCATTTTGGATCACAACACGTTCTGGCAATTAGAAAATTTTGGCTGTTTCCAGGAAGAAACCAACAATGTAAATGCATTTACATTTTCTTCCTTTATATACTCTGATGTATCACATTCCTTTTTCCTTCTATTTTGCACCTTTCTGGGCATTGTGGCAGTGTTTGTGGAGACAGATGAGTTGCTGTGTGAAGATAATTTTTTTAAAATAATTTAAATAATACTTTATATTTAATACTTTCTTTAAGATTCACACACACACACACATACACACAAGTCCCATGATCAATATAACATTTCTATTCTTAATTAGAAGAAAGTTGATTTATGTTGTTTTGTGGGGTTGGTTTTTTGTCATTATGATTGCAGAAAAAAATTCTGGAAACTTGAACTCAAAAACCATAATATAATTACAGTGTTTTAAATATCATGTGTTTTAGACTTTTTCTCATTATTTTCTGGGACTGAGTGCAAAAGCTTAGTGACTAACGATATTGCTGTCGTGTCCATGTCTTGTCCTTTAGATTTTTTGTCCTTAAGCTCTTCTGAGCAGGAATTGTAATGTTCTTTATACTTCTGTGCCTAGCACACTGGGATTGACAAGATTTGGGGCTCTATCAGCTGCCAACATATACAAGTGAAGTAAAAAGAACTGAAAACAAAACAAAGAGTCTCTTTAACATCTTTCATCCTTTGAGTGAGGGGATTTAGAATGGAAGAAAAACATTAATTCCTCTTCTTTGTAGCTATTGCACTGGGATAGTGGATAGCCAAAGAATAAGGCCTCTTTCATTTAAATAACTATCTTTGTGCATGTCTATGCTTCAAACTTCGCTGCAGTATGCAGATATACTAATATACTAACACATAAGTCATTGTCCTGCTCCATAAACAGTATTCTTGATCCTTGCTTTTTTTTTTATTTAAAAAAAATAATTGTAAATCCTTCCAAAGTCTGCAGTGAACTCTGCAGGCTGGATCTAGGTTTTTCCAACCCTGTTAATATCATCTAATGTACCCTGTGCGTGGGCTGTGGCCACACCGTAGGGCAGCCACGACTTCTTCCAAGGCATACTATAGTCTCCAGGAAGGAGATCCTTAAAGCTTCAGGTTTGCTTGTGGAAAAGAAATAATTTTTTCTAGTGTTGTAATTAGCTGCTTATCTCACTTTTCTCCTGAATAGTTAAGTCCACTGGTCACTCTTCCTTCTTATTTGCAATGAATAACACAATGGGCACTGAAAGAAGGAAAGGACACCAGATGCCTCGCAGCTAAGCTTATAAAGTTCAAATGCTGATGTTCGTCAGGTAAAACCTCTTGACCATCACCTACCTAGAAGTAGGCAGCACAAATCTGACAATGATGATGAATCAGCTGCAATTATCACATTTCGCCTGAAACCACTAGGCAGATTTCCCTTCTTGTACCTTTATCGTGAAGCAAATCCTTTTTAAGGGGCCAGTGACAACTGTAATGGATAATTTACAATCTACTGAGCTTCTGGATTAAATAACAGTGAGTCTGTAAACCAACAGGCTTCAGAGAAAACACTAGTAATTTGTTTATTGCCCTCTCTCAGTTCCCCAATTACGATTGATCTCCGCTTAACAGTCTAGTGTTGCTAATTGTTTGGAAAAGAATGAAATGACTTAATCTTTATAGGCATCTTCTAGCCTAGGGTTTGACTTCATAATTCACTGTGTCAATCTCTCTGAAGAAAGATAAGTGGAGTGCGTAGTTACATACTGTACTTTAACAAATACTTAATTTATAAACAGTAAATTTTCTGTGAAGTATCTGACAGAACGATGCCACTGATGGCATCTGGCTTTATGCCACTGATAGACAGGCAGGAATAAGCCTAAGAGAGCACTTGTCTGTACCGATGTCCTGGCAAGGCTCACGCTTGAGTCAGAATTTAATCAGCTCTTTATCTCCTTATCGCTCCGAGGGTGTCGATCGCTGCAAGTATTTAACACAAGGAAGAACCTTTGCAGATGCAATCACTTTGAAAGGTTTCATGAGCTGTTCCTTAATATTATTTTTGGCTGGAGACTGCTCAGATACAAACACTTGGATCTTCAGAATGCAAAGGCACTAGGACATTATTACATGGTATTAAAATCTTGTTTTGGTGGGTTTCTGAAGGCTTCAGTATTAAAAATC
>NW_010226528.1:44650-100968 GCF_000690775.1 Eurypyga helias
CCTGCTGATGGATCGCTTTTACACTAGCACTCCACAGTCTCTAGTAATTGCAAGTTGTACCAAAAATGTCAGTGTACAAGGCAAGGATAATTCTTCAGCTTTAGGGATGGGATAGTCATGCAGAAGTCACAAATTCTGACATCTGCTCCAGTTCAGGTTGGAAGGAGTTCATGTTGTTGAAAACAGTGTTCATAAAAGTAGAATAACTTGCGAATGACCCATTTCGTTATGTTTTTTTAACCCAGTGTTGGGAGCATTCACTTATGAGGTAGGAGATCTTGTTCTTCTTGATAGAAGTAGGAAGGCGGAGAGGTTAGAAATCCTGTCACTTATATCTCTCTGAATGCTTTTCTTGGGTGACATTACCAAGAAAAAGACAGCCTGCTGTTATTTAAGCCTTACACATTTTCTTTCAGTAATTTTACAGCTGACTTGCCCACCTAGCAAGGTCTTTTTTCAGCATCCCTTAGGAGCAGGATCCAAAAATCTCCCAGTACACTGAATCATATGATTTTGCATCTTTCTCAAGGTAGTGGATGTATTAATGAAATATTAAGCAAGCTGGGTTTCTGCAGAACTCCTCCCTTCAGCCCGTATCTCTATTTTAGAACAACCTTCAGTAAACCAGCGTTGCATTCTTTGCTGGGTTTGCATGTATATCAACATTATTTTTCCTTTCAAAACTTAATCTGCATGTTTTCACACTATTGAGTTCTTGAGTTTGAATCTTACTCTGGTCACTTTTTTCTCGTGTTTACTTTTCTCCAGTCATACAGAGCTACTTCTGGCTCTGATCATGGAATAATAAAACAGCAGGTCAAATTTTTTTCCAAATGTATGAATGTTTGCATATGTTCTTTCCTAGGTTTCAATTCCCATTTTCTGAGTCAACTTGATTATGTTGTGTGGTATAAGCTTAGGAGGCATCAGGAAAAACTATTGCACTTGTCAGAGAATCAGCAGTGGAGGATCAACAGTCAATAAAGAGGATCATTAGAACTGATTCAGATAGGGTCTCTTGGGATAAAATACTTGGTCAGAGCAAGAAAATTAGTCTTCTCAAGTATGCTGATAGGTAAGTGACAGAGCTTTCAACAGTCTGATACCTGACAAAAGGGATTGCAACTACATGAAAAAGGGAGTCTCCTGTTGACCACCAAAAAAACAGAAGGGATCAGAAGCAGAAAGACTGAGGGAAAAAAGGAGAACGGTGATAGCATGCATAGGATCTTTTTTCTGAAAAGTAATAAAAGTTACAGACCTTTTACCATATTTTTATGTAAGGGAACTGACACAGTGTAAAATATCTACATGTTCTTGCTACACCTTCCTGTAAGACCCAGTGCCTATAAATGTGCTGCTGGGGTACTGTGAAGGGTTAATGCTGGTCCTGTGGTTGACTTCTGCTTTGTATGGGTTAGGCTCTGGGTGCAATAAATGAGACAGAGAAACCACAGAAAGACAGTGCTGACGTCCAACAGAAACATTAAAAACACATGAGCTGATGGGCAGTCAGTTCAAATGGACCAACGGCTCAGTGCATGTCCATTGTGAAAAGCTTGGTCTAGCTTTCGCAACTATTTTCCAGTCGCAAGAGATGAACCCATAAAGTAGGTCAGCTGGCACAGAAGTGAGTGTATGTAGCTCCCAACAATTTCAGTTGGTGAAATGAATATACATATCCAGAGCAAAAATATAATCTTATGTCACGAGTATATTTGATCTAAAATAAATTGCAGTGAAACTTGCACTAAGGAGGAATTCTAGTAGGTAATATCCTCTCTTAAGACTGCTTCAAAGTATCCTCAAGATTTCTAGTACAATTATATCCAGACTTAGTAAAATGCCAACTCCACTTGGCAACTGACTTTTTTTATTCATGGTCCCTGGAGTGGTAGCTTAAGACATCCCTCAGTATACTTCACCTGTCTGAAACACATTCACATGCTCACAGGGCTAAATTAAACTGAAATTACTCTATTTTTATAATCCACAGTACAGCTCTTAGATAATCCCTAAAATAATTCTGAATAAAAATATGTCATCAAACAGGCTTTCAGCATCTGCTTATTACACTGTCTAAAGATAGTATGCAATATATTTCTAATTGTCTCAATTGTTTTCCTCAGATTTATTATAATTCTATGCTAATAAGTATGAGTACTAAATTCCTGATGCTTCTGTGGTAAATAATACTTTCAAAATCTCAAGTGAAAAGTTCAGATCAGGAAGTAAACTAACTATCTGTAATGTTATAATGGCTGGAAAAAATCTTTGAAAGGTTGTGGATATGTGAGAATGAATTTCCCCAAATATATGATGATAAATTTGAATTTGAAATATCATCTGAATAGAGATGAACCACTTAAGAGCACCACAGTCACCAAGACTAAAAATTGTATTCTAGTGGAAGGGGGAAACAAAAATAAAAGCAATTCATCTGCCCTCCAAAATCCATTTTTCTCTTGTTTCAGTGTTATTCACTACCATTTACTGAGCAACAAGGAAATATCCTTGTTGTTGTTGACAGCCTGTCTTCCCTTCACACTACTGCCCAAAGGACAGCATAATGCCTAATTTGTGTTGCATCAGAAATTAGAACTAAACATGTGATTCATGGACCAGATTTTGTGCCTGCAGGTTGTTCCTTCTTTGTATGTGCCCAGCCACTGTGAGATGGTCCCTCTCCCTAACATGGTCTCCACTCTTTACGCTCACCATATTCTCGAGCTGCGTCCGTCGGTATATTACTGCTGCTATTAGAGGTACTGGCCGCAGCAGGGGCCTAGGAGTTACTTTTTTTTGGGTCTATGGTTCACACTGGACATAAGCACCCCTAGCTGTGTTCTCAATTTACTTTAACTTTTATTAATAAAATACAGCTGTTATCAGCTACACACTAATAAGCAAACATTACTGAGAAGGGATTCTAACAAAATAATGTTGTTGAATGCTACATTTTCTTGTGCATTGAGTTTATTAAGCTCAGGTTCTGAATTGCAAGAAATCTGAAGAAGCATTAAGCTAACAGTGTTAGATAACTGTCTCGGAGGTATGAAACAATGAAAAACACAATGAATTTCTATTATTCATACAGTATGAATGCTTCCTAAAGTAACTTAGATACTTCCTTTTTACCTGAGAGTGCTTTTTGTTTCCTCTATTAAATAGTGCTTAAAAACCACAACTTCAGTCAATCAGTAAACAGGATCATTACTTCTAAGTGTTTCAGATTCTGAATCAAGGGTTTCATTTAATTTTCCAAGTGGAATAATGCATATAGATGAGGATGTCAAATTGCAAATAACCTGTATTAGAACAGCGTGTACAGTGCTTATGGTAAGTAATCAACATTATTGACTTAGCTTAGGGATTTAAAACGCTGAAAAACACTAACAGAATAAATTGATTGGAAGAATGGAGATGTGCATCATTGTGCTAAACATCTCAAATGAGAGCAAATGATGCAATAGTATTTTGTAATTCAGAAATATATATGCATAGTAATATGTATCGGTATATATGGATAATGCCAGTATTATTGATTTAAATTTCCATAGAGACAAAAGAAATCATACTGACTTTGATTTGAATGATTATGCTGGGATTCATTATCAATATGTTAAAATATAAATTGTTGGCTACATCATGCCCCTGCCGAACTTTTTCCATTAGTAGTTAATGGCCATCAAGTCTCACTTTTCATAGTTTTGAATGTTACTTATTTCTTCTTCCTTCTATAATCACCACTGTCCCGCTGGAGACCTTTCCAGAGATAATGACAAAATTCAAATGATTAATTTCTAAATCCAAAGACTGTAGACTTGTATCTGTCAGTGGGAACATTACCACATAATGCTTAGCGATTTCTTGCATTTTAGTTTGAACAGCCAAGACTGCCATGGTAAAGTGCCTCCCAGCATTTCCGTAATGGACCCAGGTTTGAGGTTTTTCTGCAACTCAGAAGTATACATGGCTTCAGCACAGAATTGGACTGTTATTCACCATAGTGCATCAGAATCATGCTTTAAGCAAGCTTAGCCGGGAAAGATACCGCTCCTTGTAAGGATTTAATTTAATATTTTTAGCTGTAGATGAATGTGATCCCTGGATTTCTTTGTTATTTGTCATTCTCAGGATTCAGTGTATCAAACACAAAGCATGCCAAAGCCCAGTGGTGATATTCTTGCCCATATTAAAAAGCTCTTTAATGCCACGGGCTGTCTTGTTGATTTCATTGAGACCATTTGCTGTGTAAAATGTTAATTGCAAGAAGTACATCATGATCTCGCCCTGAGTGCATACAGGCTGCCTGTGTAGGAGCTCCAGTTCACAAGTGTTTTCGCTGCAGAGTCACCTTGGGTTGATAACTTGTCAGATCTCATAAACGCCACAACCGTCCTACCAGGCATCTGGGTGACACAACCTGGAGGGGAACTCACTGATGCTCCTGAGCAGAAGTGGGTGAATGTCCCTGCATGATGATACCATGTCTAGTATAGGATAAAAGCAGGCGGTGCTTATTTTCCTTAAAGGTCTGCTTTAAAATTATTTTATTATTCTTTATTTTGGTAGGGGTGAGTTATTAGACTCTGCGGTCCGCAGCTGACATGAACACATGCTGATCCAGGATCGCTGCTGCCCTTCTGAATCAGTGTGCAAGGTTTCTGCTGCTTTTTACCCTGTAGGTCACTAGGGTTGTCATGGATAAAGTATTGTCTATCTACCTGTAAGTAGGTATAATTTGGAAAGCAGCAGGAGATTACATGGGATGGAAAGTGTTGTATAATGGCCCAGTCCTGCAATTGTTCCTTGAAGATATGCTAGTGTTAAGTAGTAATGGGTCAATGCTTCCCTCTGGTTTTGAAAACATTAGTGGGAATTTTGCCTGAGCAGAAACTGTGCCATTAGGCCTCTCTGTCAGATGCTCTCTATACACCCTTTCTATCATGCAATGCTCATGTTGTAATAATTATGTTATACCATTGCTGTTCATCTATGTTTAGCTACCTTATAAACAGCCCTAGTGAGGTGAATAATCCATTAACACTGCTTTGCATGGCACACATCATTTGTAGTCTAAGCTCACCCAAACATTTATAACCGAGAGTGCATGTGTGGAAATATACACATTAATTACAAATCCCCCTGTGTTACCCTTGCAAATGAAACCATTCAGTTGAGTTAAGCACATCAAAACTCTGATGCATGAAATGCCAGACGTCTTGCTGCCCATGCAACTTAATTTGGACTTCTAGGGTGTCCAGTATCTGCTTACTGAAGAAGGGAGAACTTTCTGAAAAGTGTGTTCAAATAACTCAATTTTTTTTTCAGTTGATAGACACAAAAAGACTACAAAATATTATGGACAGTGGTAAGAAGCAATGTTTCTTAATTTCTAAGTTCTTGACTTTCACTTAATCGTTGCTCCTAAATTTTTTTAAATGACACTGCTATAAAATAGCTTCCTCAAAAGAAAAATCAAGAAAATCTTGTATTCTTTATATCCTTGAAAAAATATATAACAAAAAAAAAAAATACCTATCCCCAGTTCCAGAACTTTCCTTTACAACTGCAAAAAATTTCCTTTCTTTTATATGCCAACAAGTGTTCTTGGGCTTTGTTACACCTGAAGTTTTACCTCGGTCAGCGGCTGGCAAAGCCTGCGGTTGTAAGAAAAGGAAGGGAAAATGTGACTGGCCACTGAGCTGGTCAGTGGCACTGAAGTACCTCAGCTCAGTACATCAGTACCTCAGCCTTCTTCAGCACCATTCCTGCAGGGTCTCGCACCCCGTGCAGGTGACGTGGCAGCTCCAAGACCCTCCCTGGGCAGCTGTGCTGCCTGCAGCTGCCACCACGCCGCTCTCCACCCCGCTTGTCTTCAGCGAGGTTGGCAGCCGGCTGCGATTTCCTGGGGAACACGAGCGAGTGAAAGGAAATGGCAATTATCAGCTATTCACATGGCAGCAGAACCTGAATGGGATTTTATGGGATGAATAAAAGAGCACTTCTCCCGCCCAGGAGTCTCTGCCGGCTCAAGCAGTGGATGTTTTAGAGCTACAAGAATGTTTTATAGCGGATAGCTGGAGCTCCAGCTTCCCCAGTAGCATTGGGTTTATTTATCACCATTCATAACATTAAATTCGACAATCCAGCTGGCCACCCTCTACTTTTGGGGTTCGGTGCTTCCACGCTGTAGCTAACAGCCATTGGTGGCAAGCCAGATTTATTCTGGGGTGTAGAAATGGCCTAGAAAAGGCCAAAGCTTGTTTCCCTTCCTCCTGCTTGCTATTGCATTTTACCCCTTTCAGCTCCAAGTATTAGGACATCCTTTCAGCTTCTAACTGGGATTGCACTATATGGTTCTTCTCCTCTGGGCTATACAGATGACATGCTTCATATAACAGCAGCTTTGAGCATATACATCCTGGTAATATATTTGTTACTAGTGCTTCAGATGATGTGAGTACCAGCACTTCTGATGTTTCAAGCCAGATTTGGGTGTTCACCAGGGATCATTTCCCCATCATGCAGGAAGAGCACTCCGTGAACCTCCTGCCGTGTGTCATCGGTTGCGACCAATGTTACTGCTGTTACAGAAAAGCTATGCTTCTGTTAGCAACAACTCAGTACATTATGGTGGATTTGCTCTGTTTAGAGACTTTCATGTGGCTTATGTTACCCCGGTCAGGTTTTCTGTCCAGTTTGCTGCTCTCCTTGCTGTGGTTTGCACATTGTCCTTATCAGGGAAGATTATGCAGAATGTTATTACATCAGGTCAGGGTTAATTGGGAAGAGAATTTGTGTCTTAATGTTTTTAACATGTCAAATTTTACTGTGAGTAGGTGTATAAAAGGTAGTTATTGGGTCCTCACTCTGCTGTGAGAAGGTTCTGCTGCATCTCAAGCTCTTTCCCACACACAGCTGTGAGTTTTGCCCAACCACATGATGGGAAAGGCTAAGGTAATACAGTTTTCAGATTTCACTGAATATGGTATAACTCCATAGAACTTTATAATCCCTATTCAGAGGGTATTTATTTTTGCTTATTGGTCATTGTCACTAAGGGTATAAACCTTATTATTGCTATTTACTGATACATAAACTTTATGTATTATTTAAATTCATACGTGAAGATCTTGCATATATATGATTTCACATCCTCTTATGTAAATACTCAAGCAATTTTGAGCACAGTAGGACTTTTGGGTGCCTTAATATTCTTTTTCCCCACAATATTTGCTCAGACTTACAAATTCAGTATTCTAAAACATAGAAGTCAATGAAAGTGCTGATGCAAGGTATACTGCATTCCTCTATTAAAGTTTTTCTTGATTCCACCAAAAGATACTTACAACCTTTAAATATTTTCCATATAAAAGTGCCAGCACATTGTTATTTATGTCCAATATTATAGACAGCTAATAAAAGCTATTTCCATACTATTGGGTTTTTCCAACAAAATTTGAAACTTGCAAGAGACCAAATGAATGACTTGTAAATTTGAGGCAAGGAGGAATAGTGTTATTTAGACAAGGTGCTCGAAGGTGGAGCTGGGAACCAGCCTCTTACCTTCACAGAACTAGTCACAGAAGACCTGTTCAAAGACATCTTGCACTCTTAGCCTTGGAGGGAGGCCAGAATTAGGATGGAAAAATTGCATTCCATTGCTCCCCAAGCTAGGATTTTGTTCACAGTTCACACCATTTCTTCTCATCGCTGACACAGGATAACACACAATTATGGTATTGAATGTGCTGTCCCTGACGTGATTAGTTAGTTAGATGATGCTTGCACCACTTGCCAAAACAGAGCATTTGCCGGTGCCTGAAAAGCTATAGCTCACCCTCAGCACTAATTTACCATCAACCTCTCTGTGAGGAACAGGTAGTATGGGTAGTTTCAGCTTACAGAAAAATCTTCAGGATTAGGAACATCCAACACACAGAAAGCTCTTAAAAATGTTGTAAAGGAAAAAAGTATTTCAAGTATAACTAAATGACTTTACAGGAAGACATGGGAAGGGTCTAATTTAGTAACAGCCTGCACCATAAAATATTAGTCAAGTGCTAGTATAGCCATTAATACTCTTTTAACACAAAGCAATTTCACAGCCTCATTTACCGACTGGAATCTCCCAAGTCTAGTTCGTAATTGTGCTTTTTATTCATCTCAGTAAATTCCATTTAGTGCTTTTAAGCAGTTTCTTAGCATAAATGCATTGAATGTTGTTAAATTGGATTAATAGCTTTTATATGTGATGTATGTTATATATACATTTAACTGAAGGTGTTTCAACTCAAAAAAGTCTTTTTTATCATGCACACTTTTTTTTTCTTTTTTTTTTCCCCCTCCCACTGGTAATATTTTCATAATAGATATGTATGATACATTGTTTATAAATAAGGGCTTGTAGGGGTCATATACTTATGGTCATCTTTCTCTCACTTTACATTGTTTTGACCCAAGGCAAGCTTAGGGCTAAAATATTTTCAGGTGTGTTAGAATCTAGATAAATAATTAGAACAGCTGTGCAGTTATGCTTTTTTTTTTTAATTTATATCTCTAATTTTGCTTCAAAGAGATGAAAAATCGGAATATTGTGCAGTGGCCTCATATTTTAAAACACTCCTTTGGAGCACATTTTCAGAATTATAACCAGATGTTTACTTCAGTCTCTCTTCAGTTCCTTCACGATGTTTCCTGTAATTTTTTTAAGTAAAATCATGATAAAGACTGAAATTGTTAAATTAGTTATATAGTACGCAAGTGCTTTCAAATACTATGGCATTCAGCAGCCAGACTACGTCAGTCAGAATGGTGCATGTCTGTATGAGAGGACTTTTTAGCCTGCAATTTAGTGACTAGTCAGTCAGTACTTGAAAATAGCTGACTGATTAACTGACGTCATCAAGCACCATCCTCATTTATCTTTTGTGTCATGTTCTCTGCTTTCCTACTGATAAAAGACATGAGAGGGGCAGAAGTACAGAATCGCATAATCGTGCCTCTTCAAGTCCTTTATACAGCATCATGAGAATGCAAACATGACAGCGGGTCTCTGCATTGGTAAGTAGGGAATGAACAAATAACCCAAGCCTTGTAGGCGGCAAAGACAGAGGAAGAGAGGTTCCCACTGCAGATGTCCTATGAGAAGGAGGAGGAATACAACAGCTCTGATTTGCCACAGCTCACGCCAGTCCTAACGGTGTATGACTCTTCATGCCTGCGTGATAACAGCCTGGACCCTGCCCTTGACAGCACCCCCTGAGCTCCTGTCCTCAGGGATATGCATTATTGATGAAGAAAACTCAATGAACCCACAAGCAGAGGACAGAGTAACCCAGAAGTGAAAAAGCTGAGCACCTGAATGGTGACGTTCATCTGTGAATCAAGAGGAAAGACTCATGCTGATAAATATAAGATAGAGTCCTAGTAAAACTGTCTAGATACGTACATTTATATACGTATATAAATAAACACTTGCTGCTGTATTTTGAACCATAGTTGGAAGACAAACAGCAAACATGGGAGTGGTTTGTGGATCCCAATGGCATCTGTTTGGGCTGATCTGTATCTCTTTTCTGGCTTCCACACTTGCTAGAAATGCTCTACACTAACTTCTAAAGTATATTTAACACATACTCTGATGTTTTGAAATACGAGTTCTTTCATAAGAAGATGTAATTGTTAGATTATTATTTATGTACGTCTCCTGCACTTTTCTAGAAACTATTATGGAAAGTGTAAACAAATGTGGGAAAAACTCCTTAAAGTGTAAGGTAGTGTAATTTGTTGTATCCCTTCAGTTTTTGCACGTCTTTCTCCATCTCAGAGGATGTGGCACAGCAAATATGTCTCTGCTCTCACATTTCTACAAGTTTCCAACACCCGCTGCAATTAGAAAAACTCCATTCATGTTCTGAAGGCTGCTGACAAGACTGGAAACTGATCCATTATTGGGCACAGGTTTCTGAACATGAGCTATTGCTAGATGTGACAACTGTATCTTATGCATCCTTCTATAATAAATAAGACTGCTTTTAAACCAATTTGATGTCATGAGAGTATATGTGTTTCGTGTTATTTAAAGGTCCGTTGCAAATAGTAGAGTATAGAAAAATATTCTGCTTGGGTCACATGAGTTGTGGTTGACGAAAAGTCACCTGAAGGAAGCTGTAATTGTCAGCAATGAACCCATCAAAGGCAGGAGGAGATAGGAAGACCCCACCACTGCCATTTTTCTTCAAGGAAATCTATACAGTCTGATTTCTTTCTTCAAACCAAACTCAGAGTGTCCCAGTAGCTCAGTTCTAGTTTGTGTCTCAATATTGTTGTACTACAAAATGAGACGGTTGACTCCTAAGAAATATCACCAGCTTCAGTCCCAGGGTGAATAGTCCCATTTCTGCTGACTGCCATGCACTAATAAAAGTTGAGTGATATTTGTAGTCTTTTATTTTCTTTCATTTGAGGGATAGAAGCAATGATTCAATTTTAATCCTGCAGTTTTCCACTTCAGAAAACAGTTTCCATCTTTGTTTCAATTCAAAAAGTAGTCTTATTATTTGCATACAGAGCATATTTTATTATGATATTTTTATCTCTGAAATCTGTAACATTTTATTACTGTACCAGGGACAGGTGTCGGTGATATATTTCTTTCTTGCATGCAGCAATCCATTATAGGTGGTGCATTTCCTACATTAGGAATTACCATTGACAAAATATACAAAACTCACATGAATTGCCATTCACAGCAAGCTTAATTGTTGAGTGAAAAATGTCAGCCCATGTACTCTGCATCAGGCTATTTTCAGTTTTATTTAAATCTTGTGATTTTTTTTTATTTACTTTGTAGCTCAGGAGGAATTGTAACTGCATGGTCAGATCCAGCCAGGGGAAATCAATGCTTTAGAAATAGAGCCATGCTCAGATACAGTTTTCAAACTTCAGTCCAAATTTCAGACCTTGTCAACCATAGGTCAATATGTGCAGGCAGACAGGCAGGGAGACAAAAGAATTTATTGTGTTCACACTGACAGACCTCATTCATGACTTTTGCTATGTATAAGAGAAGTTCCTTTTTACTTTAATAATCACAGCGATTAATTTGGAATTCAAAGTATCATTGAAATACAAAATCATGACCAACAGAAAAGTTGAAGCATATTGTTTCTGTCAACTAAGAAAGGTTTTTCTTCCATACTATGTTTGACAGTAGTTTATATCTTTTGCCAGAATGCTGCCAAAAATCTTTGAAGACCTTTCCATTTTTCTTTGTTGGAAGAGCATCGTAAGGGTTGGATGGAAGACAGAAATTCTCCCATATGCCCCATAATCTTTAATTTAGGAACATTAAAGTTCTGACTCTATTTTTGCATTGCTTAACGTCTTGATCAAGCAATCCTACTGGCTTCCAAACTATGATCATCCCAGAACATTAATCAGGATGACTCAAGTTTGGGTGATTTTTTTTCATTCCTAATCATTTTTAGATACATGTCTTCCTACTGACAGTACTACAGGTAGCATAAGGGAGCTCATTTAATTAAATAAAAGTAGAAGCAATAAAATGGAAGAAATTAAGACAATTTTAGTTTCCTCTACTGAGGAGGAAGAGAAGGAAATATGTTTTTCTTGTTAATAAAATAATGTTTAGTATCTGATTTAAGGTAAAATAATAATAATAGAAATAGTAGACAACACTGCCTAGTAAGAATAAGATGCTTTTCTACTTCTGAAGAAATGACTACTAACCTGTGACAGCTAGACCCTCTGTTACTTCACAAAATACTAATAGAGAGATTGCCACCTCTTGTTTTTGGGGTTTTTTTTGGGGTTTTGTTTGTTGGTTGGTTGGTTGGGTTTTTTTAAAATTAACAGTTGCTGCTTTTTTCATACAAGGATTTAAAGAAAGGATAGATCTCATAAATGAGAAACTTCTTTTTTCTGTCTCCTGTACTTACATTTGTGGAATACATGTTGCAGTCTGTCTTACACTGCAAAATGTACTTTAAATACTTACATACAGGCAGATAGTGCACCTTGCTTTGACAAAACAATCATTCGTGCAAGTGCTGAAAACTCTTCTGTGCACCCATTGGTCAAGTGGATTTTAGTCAAATGAATATTTGTGTAACGGGAATGCAAAAAAGGGTGTGTGTCTGTGCATATTCACTGAAATAAGTATTAATCTCTCTAAGCAGCCCATATTGCTCTGAAACTCAGAAAATTTTTGCTCTTTTACTTAATAGTTCCTTCATTTATTCCTGAAGGGTTTTGTCGCTAACCTGCTTTCACCTGTGACAGCCACAGGTAAATCTCAGATTAAAATTTCTGTTCCAATCTAAAATGGATCCTTTCTAATATTGCCCGAGGCTGCTTAGGTTATGAATTCTGTGGTGTGTTAGGGTACTCTTCAGCGATAAGAAAAGAGCAGAGATTAGATATGTTCCAAGCTGTGTATATGTTCTCTCTTTCAAACGGCTGAGAGAAGCAGCCTTTAAAGGAATGTTTCAATTTTTTTTCCTGAATTGATATGTGGTGTATTTCTTTCTTACACAAGGTGACAGCATGTGTGAGATGTAAAGACTAGTTTGCTCAGGCAATTACCCCTTGTTGATAGCAGATTATTTCCTCTGGCAAACTTGAAAATAACTTGTTGGTGTATAAGTTACTGCTGTTCTGGGGATGCAGTAATTTACTCTCCTGTCTCTTTTATGAGCACATTTATTTTAATCAGTAGAGTTTGGAATGGCTCTTTTTCATCTAACTCCATTTCTTTTGGAGTTATGCACCCTCTTATAATGTAACAAAGGAGAGTGCATTTGCACACACAGGAGAAAAGAGACTTGATGTATTGCAGAAGAGCATTCCTTATATAGGAAATCATATCCCATGCTCTTTTTCCATGTAAAAAAAGTAACATTCATTTTCTACAGCAGTGGCCCAAACTATTTTTCTGAATAAGACAATGTTTCACCTCAGTGAGTTACCAGACATTATCACTCACAGCTGAGAACAGTGCCTCAGAAAATAGTGTTCACATACAATAGGGCTGCGGGATTGTGCCACAGAAAATCAAGGCTTAATTCCTTTTGGGCTGTTTGCTTATTTTTGTTTCTTTCTCCTTTTTAATTTTTTTTTTTTTTTTTTTACATTAAAGCTTAAAAATAAAATCTGTATTTTGTGGAGTACCTAATGAATAGAACATTTTGCAGAAAAGATCACATATCATGAATGAAAAGTTACCTGTCAAACAAAATGCTTATTTTGCACTCAAATGTGAAAACAGAAATGAAAGTGAAAATTAAACCCCGCTGGGTGGAGAGCTTTCTCAATGAAGAGATATTAAGAATTTAACTCTACTACCTGGACCTCAAGAGTGATTTCACTGAAGGACGTGGAGTTATTTCCGTGGCAAGGTACTATTTCAGCTTCACGTAGCAGATGTCCTAAATATGAAGTAAAAATGTGCCTTGCAATAGTTTGCATAGCTTGGACCAATATACAATTATAACATCATTGATAAAATATTAACACCGAAACTATCACAGTACTTAGTTAAATACATTAATAATTGAAAACATTGCCAAACAAACATGTTTTCAGTTCCTACTGAAAAATTAAGAGCTTTTCTTCATGCACATGAATAGCCCACATTAAAATTAATGGTACTTTTGTGGACATTATAGCTTTTTAGAATAGGAAATAAGTGTTATCACACACCCTATGGGGCAACTTTTGCTAAATATTAACCTTTTTAGCAACCTCACTATGGCTGCAGAGTCTTAACCTTTTTAAATGTATTTCACCTGACTAATGTTTTGTTTGATTAATGTTGTCATCACTTCTGTTGAATATTCCTTTCCATTGTGTTGAACAAAAGCAGAAATTTTCTGTGCAGCGTGCTTAGAAAGCCAGTGCTAAAGCAAGCTGTGATTCCAAGTCTCTGTGCACTCTGGTGAAGTATACTCAGTCCTTAATCTGTTTTGTTTGCAGAAGTTACATTTATTTTCCTGTGATATGTGACGTTCTTCTGAGATCTATTGTGGTCGATTCGTGATTCAATAGTCATATGCTGTATGTTGGAGATATGATTAGTTCCCATAATTTGTCTTTTTCTCCCTAACGCTGCTGATGCATGTCCTCCATTACTGGTTTGTCTTGATTCTGAGGGGAAAAAAATTTAGATCTGTGAGTATTTCCATTTATATCCCTTCTTGTCCGTAAGAACACTAGCTATTTACCTGTCACAAAATGACCTGTTGATGTTTGCTGATTCCATGCAATGTCAGTTGCTGAATTTTACTAAATGGTTCCACATTTTTTTCCCCAAGGATTCACATGCAAGGATACTCCAAAGAGTTTCTGATGAAAAGCTAAGCAGGCACTTTTTTAAGTTGTATGTATTTTTTTCTAATCTTTCTCTACATTTGAACATTATGGTCTGTGTTAGAACAGCCAGGCAGAAGTGCTGAAGTGTCAGAAGATGAGGAGCCATCATGGCTGTGGCTTAATCAAACTTGGAAAATAACTGAAATATATGATGTAAAGATGTTATCATTTCTCAGCAGATTGTTGAGAATTAAGAAATTTGAATAGAATATACAAGCCCTACAAAGTCATTCAAAGTCACTTTGATTTTAATATTAGACCAGGAGAGTTTGAAATAGTGAAGTAAATCTTGCAGAAACTCATACATTCATTGTGCATTCATGTCAGAGGTGCACAATGGAGGAGTAAATGTTAGAATAAAAAGCCAGTTCTCATGGATATTATTTCTGAAATATCAAAAGGAAAACCAGGTAAATCCTATCAGCAGAGAACAGAGCTGCTTGGTGCAGCAGGCTCAGCACTGAAATGGCAGCTCACAGCTGAAAGGCAAATTCGTGTCAGGATGAAACCAAGGAAGACCGGACTTTGAAGTAGAGTGACGGCCAAGTATGATCAACATTCCCCTCATGGTGGGGACAATGTGTGATGATAAACCACTGTAACTATTTATCACATCAAAATCCATGGGAGGCTCAATATGAACAGCAAAATCTTCTGGAGTAAGTTTTGTCTGAGAAAGACTTCTTGAGACACTTGTGATGGACTACTTCACTGATGATACTAAGAGAAGTAATAACTGCAAATTTGAAAGAAATAAATAGGAAAAAAATATCCTTTAGAACTGTTGACGTACTTCGGTTTTAAAGATAATTTTCCTGGTGTCCTATAAACTGTATATTACCCTTTCTGGGCAAAACACCATGGGAAGATAAACACAGGCATCGTGTACTTGTGCAACCCTTGAAAAGTTTGATATATCATTCCCTTCAGATCAGAAGGCTGATGCCTGTGAAAGGAAGACAGTTAGCATTTTTAATATGGTGTGTTGTCACAATTAATTCACATGATCCCTTGAGTTGTACATTCAATTGAACTCTAATCAACTGCCGTGTAGACCTTCAAGACCAAAGGCAAGATCCTACCTCATGATCTTTTTGATATCCCTGACTTTTTCAAAGAAAGACACAACTCACATATGGGAACTTCTGCTCATCAGAGCAGCAGTGGCTTACAGTATGGATCACACGAGACATATGATGCACAACACTATGGAACTATGATGCAGTGAACAGCTGAATTTTGCAGCTTTTCCAGTACCATGACTACTTGAGTGGAGCAAAACCTCCACATAATCAGCTATCCAGGGTCTATCATTTGTCACACGCTGAACAAAGCCCTTTTTCAATGGTGGGGAACCAGTCCTCCTGCATACAAAAGGGCTTTTTCATGTCCCTCTGTGTATGAATAAGTTAGTATGTCTTTAAACTGTTTGTGAGCCCTCTAGCCTGCATTCAGTGATGTAGGCAAGAAACAGGCAAAATACAAGACTAACTAGGGCCTGATCATTTGTGAATAACTCAACAAAGACATTTATTTGAAGGCTACTCAGTTGATGTGGTTTTCTCGCATTTGGTAAAGGCATAAAGGATGTTACATTTCTTTACTGATGCATATTGAGTAAGACAGACAATTGCCTTGTCTTCTTTCACTAAAAAAGTGAATAGATCTCCCTCAGAGCAATTACAAACATTTTTTTTTATGTGTATAATAGTCCAATAAGTAACAGTGCAATGAGGAATATGGTTACTGTTCACACAATATTTTAAATTGTATTTTTGCACCTCTCTGTGTGATACTTCCCTAAGGTTCTGCACCCTGGGGGATCTTGGTCACTGGGAGACAAATAAAAGCAACAAAACCAAAATCCTGTCTGTATAAGCATTTTACAAATCAGTGATGGATTTTACACTTCCTTGCTATGTGCCAGACAGGAGAGAATGGACCAGCTTGAGAGTCCACAAACAAGTCAGCAAAAGTGCAAATGGAAGATGAGTATGGCACTGGCAAAGTACTGAGATCAAGGGTGGGGACACAGATGCAATGTAACCATGACATTTGAAAGAAGACTCTTTTTGTTTTGGAGACACTGAAAACCTAGAAAAAAAGAGACTCAAATCCTCTTTTTTGTTTTTGCCAGTCAAATACCTGTGAACTAGTTTGTTTCCAAGCAAAGTTTTTTTTAGTTTGATTTCAGATACAGGAGGCCCCACCACTGCCAACATTGTTCCTGCCACAATAACTGAAGCACAGGAGAATCTTCCATTTCATCTGCAAGGAAGCATTTAACCTCAAAATGTCAAGCACACTTCATTTATGTAAACAGAAGTGTAGATTTTGGTACACTTAAAACGGCAACTTCTAGGTATCACTGTGAGGACAACGTTAAAGCTTGTCCTCTTAGCATTTCTGTTTACAGAGTTTTGTCTTCTGTCAGTAGCCTATTTGTACTTTGCAGACCTTCAGCAGACTCAGTGTCTGATCTCTTTGAACGGCCTTAGATCTTGTTACTTAAAATCTTTCCATGAGGAGATCCTTAGAGGAAGCTAAATGCATTTGCCGAGCTCATGAAGACTCCAGAGAGATCAGTGTTTGTAGCTGGCAATTTGAGATGAAATGCTGCTCTGAGATATGGTGTAAAAAAAACCTCTTGTTTTTATTTTGAGGTCAGAATTGTTCACAGGCAGTCTAAAACACAGAATGGCATCAAAACATGATCTTACTTGGAAAAAAAGAACCGGAATCACTATCCTTTGGACTAGGAAGACTAAAGAAGGTAGAAAAATATCAGAATCTTAGAGAAAGTGAACTGTTCTGGAGGAATATTTTCTTCAGTGCTTAGGAGTTAGGCTTTTTGGAACCACTGTACTTCAGACACATCCAAAGAGGGTACTTCATTCTCCTCTTGCCTCTTGCTTGGGATCCTCTGTGCTGGTGACGATCAGTAGTGATTAGTTCTGAGGACTGCTCATATAGAGGAGTTGTGGCCAAAGTTAGTGTATAGGCAGGATTTAAAGTGCTTTTAAGAATTTTTGTCAAGGTTGTAAACAACCTTCCCATGGTCTCCCTCCATACCTTACAAAGTGTTTCAAAGAGACAATGTTCCATGCATGAATATTTAGGCTTTTAAGTACCTACTATTACCTGTGGCTCAGGTTCCTTGAAGCCTTTATTGACTGTTTAATTATTATTCATAAAGTTTTCAGAGATAAGAGTTTCCCAGTGCTGGAAGTTGACACAGGAGATTGATGGTGAATACTCACTTCCACTCATAAACATCACTGAAATTGGATTGGGATGATGCTAAACAAGATTTTCCCTGCTGTTGATCCACTGTGTGGTCCACTTAAGTCATTCTACTTCGGTCTTCTGAGTGCAACACCTATCTAGACCAGAAAGTCACTACAGCAGCTGCAGCAACTATTTTGCTGTGTTACTTTAGATGCTCCGATCTGGGGTGATGCAATCACAAAATAAGTAAGTCTTGTGAGATTTCTTGGTGTGTTTGCTGTAATAACTATAGAATAATAGGTTGTTTCTGAATATTGTATGCATGCTTGAGCACAAATATAAAATGACATATGCAGCACATGTATTTTGTACACAGACACTTGTGTATATATACAGTTTTCTACCTCTGTATTTATTTCTATGTATATATGTACATATAATATACATGCAATTAGTGCCACAAATTGGAGATTCAAATAACCTTTGTGTAACACATAAGAAATTAAAGCAAATATCATGCTACTCTGTGTATTTCTCTTACCCTTTCAAAACAAGTTTTATGATGAAGGCAATACTTAGCTAATTAATTATGTTCTGTCCTTGTTGCCAGTTTTAACCTATAGCATTGTCTTAGGCGGTATACCAAGACCAGAAAGATAATGACAGATGCATGGTGACATTCCCACTGCAAATCATGTTACAGTCCTCCTAGTACTAATTTTGCCAGACAAAGCAAAGGTAATGCTTCTAAATAATAGCTAAGCAAAACCATTATAGCACATTACTAGCAGGTATGGAGGATTCCTATGGCTCATTTATAACAATGTGAAGCCACAGAGCTGTTATCTTTATCAGAACGATTTTCTCTGGTTTGTGATTTGTGACACCAGCAAACAAGCAATCCCGTGCGCAGCCTCGACACCAGCAGCAGTTCGGGATCAATGTGGGTGTTAATGACATTGTGAGTAGATAAATACAGGGGCAGGAATCCAAATCCCACAACAGCCCTCTTTCAGTTAATGCCATCTCTGCAAATGGCATATTCTTGGAACGAGTCCAGGAGCCGTGGTCACAAGATGAACTTTCCCTGACTTTGCGATGCATTAACATCCAGAGCACCCAGGGATCCACAGCCGTTGCTTATGAATCACTCAGAGGCCCCTACATGTATTTTCTGAATAAGTGTCAGCAAACGTGTTCTGCCCACGCTAAAGAGTACAATTGTTTAACACTTTGTCAGGCAGTTACTGTGGGTTGTATCAACACACGAGGATGTGTCTTTTATAATTTAGTTGGAATGGATTTTTGACCCATGAATCAATGAACAAGTTGCAGACTGAGTAGTATTTGCTTCCTGAAAGGCTGTATGATATCAGCAAGGTCAGTTTACTGTCATTATTTTTTTAATCAGAAAAAAAAATACTTAAGGGGCATTTAACATATTTTGACAAGGTGACCCACAATTATCCATTAGTGTTGTATTTGTCTAAGCCCTTCTGCATTGATATGCAAGGACCATGTAATAGTTCATTGATGTCCCACTTGGGGGTGGGGAATAAGGCAAGTGGGACTTCTCCAAGGTCTTTCACAGCCAGAATGCATCTAGCTATTGCTGTATTGATTAAACATTTGGATAGTTAATCAACACAGCTAAGCATTTTTAACCTGCCATGTGCTCTATACAAAAAAAAAGGAGGCACGAAAATGCAATTATTATTTTCAAATTTAGCATAAAAATATATCTTAGTAGACAGTAAGGACATAGAAGATACTGTGAGTTAGGCATGGTCCCTGAAACCAAGCTACAATACAGCTTTGAGCTGTTAAGAGGAGGTAGTGTTACGCTAACTCTTGGAAGTTTTATCTGGAACAATGATAAACTGCACATTCACTGAAGTAGGAAATATTTTTTTACCTTTTTTTTCCCTAACAGGTGAGAGGCTAAAGCTAAATTCCCGGTTTTGCAGTTGCTGAGGATTTTATTTAGTTCTACCACATCTGTGACACATGGTACTGGGGGGAAAGGAGGAGAGGAAAATCCACCTGTAATGTGTAGAACTCTAGAAATTATATCAGAATTCTTTTGTTATTTACAGTAATTCTTGCAGGGATGCATAGAAGTCCAAAGCACTAAATACCTGGAATAGCTATGGGAGTCATTTCGCTGCTATCTCTATTTCTTTCACTGCATGACCTCCAAAACATCAGAAACTGAGATGTATTCTCAGCTACATTAAATTCTTATAATTGCACTGGCTTCCAAGGGTCCAGAGGATTTAAACCAGCTGGAGATGAGACAAGAGGGGCTTTTGACCTGGGAGAGCCCAAAAAGCAGTTCTCTTGTTGTTACTGGCCCTCGGCGAGATAAGAAATAGCCTGACATGAGCCAGCTGTGGATAACTCCGGTTGGTGCACAGCCTGGCTGAGAGGGAAGATCAGAGATCCTTTTCCTACCTGCACAGGAGGTAGAGGAGGAGCAAATAATCTGCAAAACAAATAAGTAAAGGCATTACTACAACTCTAAGATAAGAACTATATCAACCAGTTAGAGAGAGTCCAGAGGAGGCCACGAAGATGCTCAGAGGGCTGGAGCCCCTCTGCTATGGGGACAGGCTGAGAGAGTTGGGCTTGTTCAGCCTGGAGAAGAGAAGGCTCCAGGGAGACATTACGGCATCTTCTAATGTCTGAAGGGGCCTAGAGGAAAGCTGGGGAGGCACTTTTTACAAGGGTCTGTAGTGACAGGACAAGGGGTAACGGGTTTAAATTGAAAGTGGGGACATTTAGATTGGATATCAGGAAAAAATTCTTCCCAGAGAGGGTGGTGAGGCACTGGAACAGGTTGCCCAGAGAATCTGTGGATGCCCCATCCCTGGAAGTGTTCAAGGCCAGGCTGGATGAGGCTTTGAGCAACCTGGTCTAGTGGAAGGTGTCCCTGCCCATGGCAGGGGGGTTGGAACTGGATGGTCTTTGAGGTCCCTTCCAACCCAAACCCTTCTGTGATTTCTATGGTTCTATTAACTGAGAAGCTGCGTAAAAGGTCTTACAGTACACTATAAGTTAAGCACTAATGTGTACCTTTACAGAGTTACACATTAAGACTACAGTCATATTATAAGACTAGATTAAAGGCTACATTATAAGACTATAGTCTCATAATGCACTAGGTCAACTGGAATAATTTGCATAGAAAAGTACTTGGAAAAGATGGAGGGAAAAACCAGCCGTTCGTTCCTGTGGTTTGTCTATAGCAGTATTTTTCAGAGTGTGGCTGAGCCATATAGACAAACTAAGCCTAAATATATTGTCATTTTCTCTCCTCAGTGGAGTATTGGCCTTAGATCTGTACAAGAATTTGTAAGAGTGGAATTAATGGCCCAAATGGAACGCTTACCTATGTTCTGAGTATTTGTGGAAGAACTTGTGTGACTCAAAAATCAGGTATCTTGTTAGCAGGTAGTATTGATTGTACTAGTAGAGGTGAATTTCTGAGAATGTCTGCTGTGAACTAAACTTTAACCAGAGGCTAATCTCCACATTTGTTGAGTTAGCAGATTTAACTTCTGTTCTTAAGCTACCTTCTTAAGAATTATTGGGAAATTTCTAGATAGGGGTAGAAACTGACCTGAATTATTATTTATATTTGTGGAGTCAAACACAGAGGACAAAACTGCTCTCCTTTCCTCCACGCCTTCCCTTTCTCTTTATCTTCACTATTTAGTCTAGTACTTTTATCACATGGATGTGTCTTGCATTCTGTTCTTGCTAATGCTTGGTTAAGAGCAGAGAATATTTCTGTAAAGTTGCCCAGTAAAGTTCTCTAAATGTCAGATGCCCAGAACAAGTTTGAGTAAGAATTTTAGGAAATTTTTCACTAATAATCCTGTAAATAGTTCTCATGTTAACTATTGATTATAGAATTGCAGTTTTCATAACTCAAGGTGTAAACCATCTAGACATAAGTTTTTAAAAAATAATTTATTTTTAAAAATAACTGCAATGTCTGGTCTTTGTGCTCCTCCACTCTTTACCAGTTAAATGGTTGTGAAAATAGTTAACTGCAGTTTGTGAGTTAACTACAGTTTGTGATGTACCTGAACACAAAGGAAATGGAAGAAAAAGAAGCAAAATGATACTCAAATAAAAACAACTAGTGTGTTCAAATTATTTCTTCTGAGATTCAGGTTTTGACCAATGCTATCCAAATCCTGAACACCATGAAAGTTGGTGGGTACCTCTTAAAACTACCTGGAACCCTGTAAAAACAAATTTCCTCTGAAACAGACATCCTGTTGGATTGGCAGTTGTTACAGAACATCACACTTGTACAGTTTTAGCTGTCAAGTGTCACATAATTAACATTTGGAATCATAATAAGACGGTTTAATAATTTGATTTACTAAAGAAAAAAATCCCCAAAGCAAATTTACTATACCATAATTGAGCATAATTAATTTCAGTGTTTTCATCTACCTTTATTCCTTTGTCAGAGGTGGTGGGAAGCTGCAGTGTAGTGTCCAGAGTCCAGGAGGAACCCGCCAATGGCACTGACACCACTTGAAAAGACTTCCAGCACTCACACCAGCCCTGAAGTTCAGCTCTAAGTCTTCCAGAGCTGCCACGCGTCTTTCTTATTTACAGTCAGCTGTCTCTTCTGAATTTTGGTGAACTTTTACAACATCCCTGCTGTAAAGAGTCATTGGTGTTCTATCCTAATGCTGGCAGTGGATGAATTGGAGGAGTTTACAGCTCATATTCCCAGAGCATTCAGACCAGAAAAAAATAAAAGGACCTTGGTTCCATCATTCTTTTCCACTTTTAATAGAATTTATCCAACAGCCACTGTTATCACTGGAATATATTGGTACGTTGTCTAATTTCCTATAGCTGAACTCATCAAAAATTATAAATGAAATGAAATGCATGTTCCATCACATTAAGAAGTATATTTTGGGCGAAAGTGAAACCGTTTTTAAATAGTATAACATTATGGAATGGCAGGGAGAAGCAGAACTAAAAAGGAAAAAGAAATAACGTCATCAATATTACATCTTTTAATTCACAGTTAATGCATTTGTTTTCTGAACTGGTGGAGTGTAAATGTCAAATCAACCACTTTTAATTAAAAGTCATATTACTCTTTATCTTATACAAAAACCCAGTGTTAACTTCCCCATTTATTTTGCAGTTTCCCATTATTTAAAGAATATGCTGTCATTTACGATTGTATTAAAATATTCAAAAAATAGCTCAATATCAAATTCTTTTAATGGCTTGCAAATGACCAAAATGTTTTTCAAACTCACTTGTGGGGTTTTTAAGGGAACCAATGATTATTTTAGCAGTTAGTTACTGAGTTTTTCCTGGTTTGTGAAATGAAATACATCTTTCTGCTTCCCTTTTTTCATAGACATATTGTACTATTTCATTCACAACCTGCCTACAGCAATGTCCAATGATTTAATCACTGCTGAAGAGAGATGAATCATGAAAATTTTGCAAACAAGTTTTATTAATAAAAGGATCTTCACTCATGATCACATGTAAATAGATAGTTTAATAAAGATGTTTCTGCGGGTGACATTGCTGTAATGAGAGCGGCATGGTAATGTTAAAGGAAAGTATGTCTGGCACCATTCAGAAAGGTGTCTTAAGGTCTGTTGGTGAAATCTATAAAATAACAGTCTTTTATTTACTGTATATGTCAGTTTTAAGGTGGTGACTGGTGATCAGTAAGTATCACAAGTACAAAGTTCAATGTTGCCTTAAATCTATCCCAAAATAATTAAAACTGCCTTTCTTTCCAATTTTTTTACCATCTTTGCATACAGAACATTTTGCTGAAATATGCTCCAGCTCCAACCACTATATTCGCATCCTATATTTATTTCCAGTATGAGGGAGAAAATAGTGTGGTAAAATGGTGTGGGGAAAAGAGGATGTCAGGTAAGGTGGTTCAGCACAATCTAAGGACTTTGGTACTTTCATCAATGGTAAAATCGGTGCAAACAAATAATGGGCCAATTGGGGTACGTATCTTTAGAAGGTTTATAATTTTTCACAGTGGTGCGGATCTGTCTGGTACATGAAGTGCAGTAATACTGACTTCTCAATAGAAAAAAAAAGAAAGAAAAGGAAAAAAGAAAAAAAAGGACCTTCTGTGTATGGAAGTGATGAGTATTATGACTATATAATTCAGGTGTGTTTGTGAATGCACATATGCCGAAATGTATTATGTGTGGGTGTTGGTACATTACGGAGCACTAAACTTTAAATCACTCCACAATTTTATACATACTATATATCAGAGTTATTAGAAGCATAGGTCCCAAAAATCTCTCTTCTATTATTCCTACAGTAGTGAAATGAAGTTATTTGAAAAGCAATGACAAATGATTTATACTACCCAAAGATAAAACTGAAAACAAGGGATTAACTATGCTGTGTAAATTATAATTATAGTTGTAATTGGTTAAAATGAATGTGTAATAAAAACCTGAAAGGATGTGTAAACAGAAAGTGAATTTCAGTAATGAATCAATAGATGATGATATATTCATAATTTTGTTTTCCTTTTTTCTTCTAATTATAAGTGGCAAAGAATCATCTAATATTAATAACATATGCATAATGCAAATACTGTTTTTAAAGTTAGAATCTTTTTTATGACTGGATTAAGAGAAAATGTTTCACAAATATTTGTTTGCATTTTTAATGTTTGGTAACTCTAATTCCTTACTAGAAATAAAAGTTTAATGCTCAAGATACTTCATGGTCACAGGTGAAAAATTATAACTGGGAAAAAAACACGGCATTTTCATTTATGGGCTCTGGCTACTCAGAAAGCAATAATTCAGTAGAAAACTGTTCCCCACCTTCTTCCCTTTGTCCAAAGGACGCTGTATCTGCATGAAAACAATCAAATCTGGAACATAACTGCTTCCCAATGACTCCATTTCACAGGTCAGCTAACTAACATGGGCCACAATAAACCGGATTAACTACGTGGGCTATGACATCAGGCACTGGTGGAGAACCACCTTTCTACTGGAGCAAGTCTCAGCAGGCATCGTTGGAGGCTTTTAGAAGGTCTGAGCCACCCCAATGAGTTGACATGCCCCAAATACAATATTAGCACATTACTTATCAATTTTTAATCACACTGTTTCATGGACCTTATTGCCCATGTTGTGGCAACCCAAGCCACATCAGAGGTCAGAAGTATGGTGTGCTGGAAGGTGTACACCCACATGTGGGAAAGACCATTTCTGCTCCCAAAGGATTTGAGCTTAGCTCATGCTGGGAGACGACAAGGGTATGAACAAAAGGAGAAGAGGAGATTGCTATTTATCTTCAAGAAAAAAAAAAGTAATACTTTCAGCATTATAAACATGGTCTCAGACTAATGGCATGTGCAATAACACCATTTCTGTATCTGGTTTTTGGTAACTGAAGTTTTCCTTGCAAATAACAAATTTGTGTGCACTAATGTGCAGTCAGATAAATGCTGAGTGTATGATTGTAAAATCGTCTGTATTGCAATGCATAAAATATTAATCATTTAAATATCTCCTGTGAAAAATATCATCTTTGTTATTGAACACTAGGAAGCTATTTGTATGGACGTATTTTAAATTGGCAAGTCATTGATTTCTATTTAATGCTCTTTGCCACTGTCTGTGAAGTAAAGGAGTTTTACAGGGTTCCATAAGTGGAAAGATTTATATAATAACCATTAAAGGAATATACGAATGTCAGTTTAGAGACTGGTATTCAAACATTTGTCTTTTGGAGTTTATTCCCTATAATGAACTTTTATTAACTCAGGAAAACCAGCCAGTGATATGAGAATGTTGTTGAACCTTTCAATATCTTTCATTTTATCACTTTTAATGCATCTTTAATATTTAACATTCATCTTATTATAGACAGAAATTGTGAGATGCATGTGCAGTTTCCACAGAGTTTTAAAGTTCAATGCACAGTCACAATTCTGAGGGGAGATTTCACACATTTATGAAAAATAAGGCATTTTTGCAGTAAAGTTGTAAAGTGTGAAAGAATTCTTGTTTTATCTGCCTTACTTATCATGTTTATGAGTTATTTTGCCTGGAAGTAAATTGACAAGTTGTCAATGAACAATAGACACTGCTTCAGCTAGGCTTTTCACAGGTTCGGATGCCTTTGGGCAAAAGGGCTAAATCTGTAGTTTGCAATCTAGCATATGGAGTACTGAAAAAAGTGGCAATGGGGTGAGAGACATTTACTGAGAAATTCATGTGGCTGCTGATCTCTAACCAATCCATTTGGTCCAGGGTTTATGAATTCATGTATAAGTGCTCTACCCTTGCAGTTAGAGAAAGGGATTTCAGTTAACATATAATGACCCAATTCCATTTATTCCTGCAGTACTTCTGATCTGCCCTGTCAAAATAAATACTTTTATTTTTTACTACAAGCAATGGCAGCTGTGTCTTTAATAATAAGACTCTCTTTAGAATGGTCTCCTATATGATTTCTGCATATTCCTGTTTTTGTTAGAAGAATTGTACCATATTCTCTAATTAATACAAGTCTTGATATCTTTATCCCTACCCTCATTATAAGCACACCCTCTTGAGGTGTCAAACATGTTGTACACTTTCAATGAGACAAAGATGATTTCAAATTCGCATACTGTAGTAGGGAAAACATCATTCTAGTTTCCTTTACATGATGTTGTATTTGTCAAGAGACCTGAATGCTCAAGGGTGAAAAATGTGAGGCCAAAATTTTCCAGTTTCCAGATACTCTTAAAAAATCCTATGTGGCAAAAGAATGAGGGGAGAGCTCTCTCCTTTTTGGTGCTGGAAGGTACCTTAACTTTAATATCTACCAACTCTTGATTTTTCCAGTTGCTGAAGCTATTAAAGTGCAGAACCCACAAAATGCACTGTTTGTATCTGGCCAAAACCAAAATCACGTTACTTTAGGTTTTTGCTACCTGTGCACTCAGTGGAGTGTTTTTAACATGAGCTGTGAGAAATGCTCAACTCTTTTGCTAGGAAATATTTATTCAGATATGTAATTTAGGGGCATTACAGTTAACAATTAGCATAAGAAATAATACTACAAGCAGTAAAAGTGATGATAAATGACTGATGAAAGGACATTAAACTAGACTGGTTACCACACTTAATTAAGAGACAACTGTGCTACTTGCTTGATGTCAGTGTCTTAGACCTGACAAAAAGGGTAAGTAACCTATTTTAGTTATTATCTCAGAAATGACAGAAAGAAAGTACAACTAAAGCAAGGAGGGATACAAATCATAAATACGTCACATCATCATGTAATGCACTAGTCAACCTGAGGAAAATAATGAATGCATTATATTTTCATGACTTACAAACTCTTCAAATATTAATGTTCACATGGACTATTTTGGCTACTGTATTAGAATATTATTTAGATTTTAATTATCTGCACACAGCAATGAGGCATGTTTTCCAAGCTCCGTGATTTGTATGCCAGTTTTGGCTGCAAGAAAGACAAAAATATTATGACTGGTTCAAGTTTCAACTGAGTTGTCTAGATATACAAATAAATTTTAAAAATAATTTTAAAAAATACAATCACAAGAAAAATTCCAGGAAAGTTTCTTCTGGAGGTTTCCTGCCTTGTGACAGCTACAAAGACCCGGATTTCATGCGTTGTAATAGTTGCTGAATTCTAGGCTGCTTTTCAGAAGTCTGACTCTTCATTAAGCTTTAGTGAAAATTATGCTCATCATAAACCTGAACATATGCTGATCATAAAAGGGAGCATTGTATTTCTTCCAAAAGAGATTGAATCACTCTCAGTAAAAGAGAAGACTGGCAACATGAAAACTAATTTTTGACTAGTTTTAAAGTAGGTGGTCATCTTTGAAGTAGCTGAAGGTGTACAACAGCGGCTGTGAATGCCCTCTTTATTTCTGTGGATAAACAGAAAATTTTTCCTCTTCAATTTTTTTTTCCTTCTATGGAGATGCAGAATACTCTTTCAAACAAAAAAAGAAAGCTTCTAATTTCAATAAAGGGAGGAAACCACCAAATATGTGAAGACTAAAAGAAGCCTGAGATGGCCAGTGTGATAACTGTCCATGCCACCCAAGATCTGAATCATGTCAGGAGTCCTGCTAGCCCACGCTGGGCTGCAGAGAATCGTGAGGCTTAGACAACCAAGGACTACCTACAGAAAGAAGACCCTTTGGGGGTTTGGCATGCTCTATCTCAAGAGCCAGAGGACCACAAGTGTTACTCTGCCATAGTAATGTTGTTCTCTCATGGAAACACAACCTCTCCTAATAGTGGGTGGGTGTTGCTCCTCCAAGCAGCCATAAATGGAAGATAGGTGTTGAGGAAGCTACAGCAAGTTATTGTATCAGCTTCCTTCCATCTCATTTTTCTCTCAAGAGCTCCTATTCTTGCATTTCTTCTGTATCATGCAGCTTTGCAGCTGATACAGTTGGCAGCTTGGTGCAAAGTGATGGTTGGTGTCCGTGATAATACAGCAATCTACTGATTGTAGCACTTTAGAAGATTCTTTTTATCTGTTAGCTGAGTATTAATAACTGAATTGATCCAACTTTAATTCATGCCTGCTTGGGACTTCATCCCTTAGTTCCCTGTAAAGGCTTAGTGGGAGTTAAGTGAATTTCACCCAAAGACATTTCCTCCAAAACACTGTCAACATATATTGGATGGGTGGAGAGTTTTGTCGGAAATTACTTTTTTTTATTATCTGATATCTTTAATATATGCTAAACTTTGTAAGTTGCTTTGTAATATTAGCAGAAAAAGGGTTTGATTTTAAGTTGTCAGTGCTTGTAACAGCTTTACAGGCATTAGTTAAAAATACTGATGTTTTCTTTTTGCCTTATAAATCAAAACAGAAGTGATCTCTGAACTATGAGTATTGTCACTGCTGTTATACATTCTGTAAAAATGCAGAAAAATTATATCTAGACAGTACACACCTACAGAGAGGAAAAATAAGATTAGTAAAGCAGTAATAACCTCTTTGAAACTGGATTCCTGAGGATTAAACTGGAAATAGCCATAATTATGCTGTATTGTGCTATTGCCAGTGCAGTGGATGCTCCAGCCTTTTCCTGCATGTCGTCTGACAACTTCTCAAATCCACCAGAAAGACCTGCCTTGTTACAGTTGTTTTCTTATGCCTTGGCTAAGTTTTCCTTAATTATTTCTCCAATTCTGTCAGCAGTGTTATTGCCCCACTAGTTTAAAGGTTAAACAAAGCACCAAATCTGTCAAAGTGAGTGAAACCAACTGGTGAAGAGCTATCAGAAAGTAATCAGTGCTAATAGGTACATAATGGCTAACAGTGAGCTGTTTGCACTGAGATACATCACAGCAGACAGAACACAGACCTCGCTGAAATCACACTTAAGGAAAACACTGAGTACCACGGCCAGTTTGTAGCTGAAAACAACATGAGAAATACCCTTTTTTTCCCACTCTCCGAAGGTCTCTGAACCTACATATCCTTTCAAAAAATAGAAGGTATTTCAGCCACTAAGGCTTTGCTTTATCTCGAGTTCGTATTGCGGCTTTTATTCCATTGCACGTTTGACATGTGAGGTTAAAAACCTGAAAAAAAATGTTGGTAGCATTTCAGTGAGATAAAAGGGAAAATGTCAAAAACACCCATTTTCAGACATTTAACCTTTCCCTGTGTTTTTCTAAAATAGGTTGAAGAAGCTGCCAAAGATGTTTCAAAAGCCATTTTTAATTTTTTTTTTTCTTCTTCTGAAGATAAATTATGTAGCTCATTAGAAGTTCCTTGGAAATCATATGCAAAATATAACTGCTGGCTTGCTTTTTTTTTTTTTTTTTTATACTGCATTTTCACCCAAAGATATGTTGTAAGAAGCACTTGCAAAGATTAGTTCTCACCACTTTGAGCCTGATCTGGGAAGAAGTTGAATCTTGCAAGTTGTTGAGTAGCATTAGCTCAATGAAATCATTGCAGAGTGAGCAGCCCATCACTGCACAATCAGCCACTTGGTTTCTTCTATGGTAGGATTAAATTCTCTTTGAATTCATCTGGGACTGCTTATGATAGGAGAAAAATTTCATTGCAGCAGCCATCCCTCTACACATAACAGACATTTCTTTCCCCTTTAGTAGCCTTAAACTGAAGAGGGGACATCTTAAAACTTTCCCTTTTGCAGCTTGGACTCATGCTACCTGCTTCCGCACAACACATCACATCAAAACCTTGGATGTCTTCCATTCTTCCCTATGCATCTAATTTCCATTCTTTTCTATGCATCTAATTTCTAAGAAATTTAGAGCATCTTTCACATGAAATAAAATTATTTTTGTTTTAACTCTGTGAATTTAATATTAATTATCTAGAAATTCTCATTGCTCGCCCCTCACCTCTGCTGACAAAAGTGAGCTGAATATCTTGCAGAAAATAATCTTTCTCTTAAATATTTGCCACTCCTGCTCCTGAATGCAAACTGAATTGTTGAACTATCTCTGTGGTGTATTTCATATAACTTTGGAAAGAAATTTTCTGGCTCACTAGTACTTTTTAAGTAGCAGTGTGGACTGACTTTTATTCAGTTTTATTCATCACATAAAGCAAAGTTCTGCCTTCAAATAGCATGTTTGTCCTACTACTACTACCCCAGGGAAACCATTAGAATAAAACACAATGTTGCAAAACTGTTTATCATGACAGAGAGTTTCCAAGAAGAGAATGTAGATGTTGTCATACCAGATTACACGAGAGGCTTATTTAGCCATGTTTTCTGTCCCTCGAAGTGACATCAATCATTGAACAATCATTGATTTAAGTGAAGAAGGTGAGAGAACAGCGCTACAGAGAAATGCTCACCTTCTATGCTGGTCCCTGTCTTAAGTGTGAAAAATGCTAGATTTTCAAAAATGTCTCATTTTTTTAATCATTGCTTTGGATAATTTTGATGCTTACCTAGATATTTACTCCATTATGCCATTTTCTTCAAATATTGTTGATTTCACTGAATGCTGCTGTGCTTTCTTGCAGACAGGCAGAAACAAAAATTCCCAATCTACCTTCCATTTAATCAAAAAATTAAAATATATTAGTGTTATTCTCACTAAGTTTTTCTGAACACTTGCATGTTTTCTCATTTCCTCAATGATCCCTTTATCACTGTTATCTTATTTTTGGGGCTACATATGACACTCTTAATTGTACTGCATTGCTGACGTGCAGGAAGTTGCAGTGGCAAGAATTAATTGATTATTTGGAAACTATGAAAAATACATGAAATACAAGCCAACATTATTTTTTGTATTTCAGTATCTGTGTTTCCAGTTTTTCAAAGATTTTTTTTTTTCCTTGAGGGTCACCCATCCAAAGGGATTAAATTTGGTACAGTCACAACTGCTAAAAAAAACATGTCTTTTAAAAATGTGACAATGTCACCACTTCATTCATAGTTTCGAGATGGTGCTTGGTGTTCTTTTAGTGTATCACATATTGAATAAATAATAATAATAATAGCATACAGGTACCAAAAAACAACTTCCAAGGCTTTCCTAAGAGTAAACCATAAGATGCATATGAACATGTGGCTGCATTATCAAAGGTTTAGGACAGAGCATCAGGGCTAATTGATACCATAAGGATAATGTAAAGCAGCAGAAAGCTATCTCCGAATTTTAATCTGGCTTCAAGACATAGCTTTCCACATCCAAAATGTATCAAGGATTCCTTAAGTCAGAAGCAATCAGGATCTTGTTTTGACCTCCTTAAAAAGAGTACCTTCACTTCTAGCATACCACTGAGCTTAATATTGATTCAGAGGAACGGGTGAATCAGCACCGTTATTTTTCCCTTGGCCATAGAAAGAACAGAGCTGACCCTATTTAACTGTTGAAATCTGCTGAAAGAGTAGGCCAGCACGACTGAAAATTTTCAGAAAAAACATTTACTCTGAGGCAAGAATAACTGATAATAGTCAGAAAGCTGGTAGTATCTGTGCAGTGATAGAGACTTCAAAATAATTACTTTTGAAATAAACCTTTTAGGTAGATCTCTGAAACCTGCTTTTAACTTAAGGGGGATATTTCTTCTATTTAAATATAACACTTTTTACCTATGAAATTATAATATATATAAACTTTACATAGTGTGTGTATATATATCCATATATAAAAGAAAACATACCAAGCTTTTTGGTTTGGGATGCTGATGCCAAATTTCAGTAAAAGGAACTAATTTTACTACTGAGTTTAAATTCTTGGAAGTTGATATGTACAATGGAAGTATTAAAAACTTTCAAAGGGACACAAAATGTTATTATTCTTCATTACAGAAGTATTTGACTGCCTGCCCAGCATTTCAGATTTTCTCCCAGATCTAAAAAAAAGTTAAAAAGTCAGGTAAAAAGCCAAAACTGTCCAGTTCCACAAGACTATAAAAAGTCATTTTGAGTTTAGTAATGGTAGGAAAGCTCAACTGGAGAGCTGTATAATAAGGTATTAACCACTGTTAGCAAACCAGTGTAAATTTTTCAATTCCTACTGTAATAATTCTTTATCAATAAAGTTAAAGTAATTCCTAAGTTTTGCTTTCTTGGATGAAATAGCCATGCAGCATTGCATGTGAGCATCAAATTATTTCTTAATAATTCTAACAGCTAAATATGTAATATATCACTTGGAATTTATACTATTTCAGAGAAAAAAGTTTGCTTAACCACTTTAAATATTTAAATTCTTCTAATACTCTAACATTTATCCAGATACTAATGTATTTGAATTTGACTGATTAAGTGATTTGCTAAACTCAGGAGAAGGCCATGTTTAAACACTGAATTTTTTTCTGATTCCCTGTACTGATCACAGACCTCTAAGTCTTGCTTCCTGTTAAGCATATTCTTACAAACTATTTACAGAGTCACTTTTCGAGTAAAAAACTAAGAGACTCCTTTTTTGTCATTATTTACATTCAATGTGCGTTTATTTATGTTTATGCTCAACTGACATTTGGACCATTGACTTTTGGTGTGTGTTTGCTTAAATTGTGTTAACAGTCAGTTGATGGATATGAATGACCATTTTCTGTGGAAAATCAGTATTTGTGAAATTACAATATGTACAAGTTAATTAATTTTCTGTGTATATGCACACATACACACACGCGTAAGTGAAAAACTAAGGCATTTAATTTAACCTTTAAATTGCAATTGCCCTTTTTTATTTAGAGTGAAAAAAGTCAATACTTCAAGATGAACAAGAAGAGCTTAGATACTATTTGAACCTCTATCTACCTTTTCTTGATTTTCTTTTCTTTGGTTACATTTATTGTGGCTTAATATTGAATAATGCTTGTGCAGGAATTCTTTGTTAATGATGGACTCTGTCATTTGCCCTTGAGTGCATTCTGTGGCGTCTAAAAATAGTGTGTAGTATATTCCACAGGTCATGCAGGATGGTCACCTTCTGACTGGTTGTTATAAATAAGGGCTTTGGGGTCAAACTTGTGTTTTCTTTGAAGAGGTTAGAAGGTTTCACCCAGAAAGCAACATCAACCCCAAGTCTAGAAAGCCAGTTCCCAAAAGGATTATTTGGGCAAGTGTCTTTAAATAGCTAAGAGTGAGAGAAATGGCACTGCAAATGTCAGCTTACATAAACCCAAATGAGAAAAGATGAGAAAACTGTGCCCTTTCCACAAGGACAGAATCCAACGGATCTAAAATCATTAAAAAGAAAAGTATAACAAAACAAAAACAGACTCAAAAATAAAAAAGGTTACTTATTAAACTGGTATTGCTGTGTGCCAGTATACATCTCAGCTTACCTTTTCCTACTGTGCTGGTTACACACTCTGGATAGAAAAGCACCTCTCCTCTGAATTTTAGGTTATCTGTTGTTAATTCAAACCACTTCTTGATTTCAGTTTAAGTGCCAGGTTTGAATTAGAACATTCTAATTCTTTCCCATCATTCAATAATTGTACCAGTGAATATGTCCAAGTAATTAAAAAAGAGGAAAATAATGCAGAAACTCGTAAGAAACTCATTTAAGGTGGCTTTGGGTTAAATTAGACCTTTAAAGTCTCAGACTGGACCCAAAGTCAAACAATCAAGAGCTTGCTCATTCCTGGTCCAAACTCTTGCAAGTATTAAGAAAGATGAGTTAGTTTTGTAACATCATGGTTCATTGTCACCATGATGAAGATCGAGCAGGGAGATGTGTTTATTGTTTAATGTAAGAGAGAGGGCAGCTGTTCAGGTTTCACAGAAACAGCAGTGGTGAACAAGCTGTTAAACTAATGATCGTGCTGCAGTGGGAAACGGATACTTTTTTCATCCTACCCAATAGAGCAGCTGCTCATAAATCCTATAAAGACACTTTAAAAGGTACTTAAGCACAGTTGAGTTAATATAAATATTTTAATCGTTTATATGAATTGTTGAGTTTCATAAAACATCAACCTATGTGAACTTTTACCTAGCAGATTTAGTTTGGCTTTTTGAAGGACCATTAAATAAACACCAGTGCCATTGTTAGGTGAGGTTAAAGGCTACTAATATTCAGGACAAGTATTTAGGACCTCTTGACACCTTTCTAATATATGATGTTCTCCTCTGATTTAGTAATTACTCATTTGTTATGCAAACTTCATCAATGTACACTGACATGCAAGTTTCTTGGAGAGAAGGAGCTGATGGTGGGAGGTACAAGCAGATGTAATGAAGTGTAAAATGAAGCATACATGATCTGTGTATGTTAAAAGAGATAAAAAATGCAAGAGCTGGGACAGCTGAAGGCAGATACATTATCTAATGCTTCTGGACCAGATACCAGTTTTCATGCCAAGCTTGAATGATATCAATAATGGTAGAATACTGTACCTCCTTGAAAAGAAGTTACCTGAGGTCAGAATATCTCTGAAAAGGCAGAAAGCAGATGTCTTCAAGCTGAGTGCCCCCAGGTCATCAGCTTCCTGCAAACAACCTCTTGTTTGGTTTGAGATTAGCACGGTCCTAGTACCACTTCGGTCATGACTGTCTTAGTTTTAGAGCTCATGGGTGCCCTTATGGGTTAAGAAATAATAAAATAAATAATAAATGAAAATCAGATACTCTTCACTCAACTTGGTGTTGTAGAGTATTAATAACTTGGAAGTTGAGAAACAAAATACAATCCCACAAGAAATCTGCTTAAGCACAGTAAATTCACAGTACATATAATTAGTAAACTATCTGAAAGTAAGGAGGCAAAAAATGCTAGTAAAAACCCCACATTTTTCTCTCTCCCTGTTTCTGTGTTTGGAAAATATTGCTGCTCTCAGCTAAATCTCAGCACAGATTCACAGGTATACAAATTCTGCAGGAAGGACAACAACCGTGAGTTCCATAAAAAAAAGGAACCTGAGTCACACAGGATTGCTGTCAAGAGAGCAGAAACTCAGACTGAAAATATGGTTCAGGTTTCTTTTTTTTTTTTCTGTATGTTTATGTCTAGACCTGAGTGCTGAGTCACAGCAAAAGTGTTCGAGTGATGAGCTCTGTGAAAATCCAGCCTTAAAGGATTAAGTTAGCTTTTTGAGAACAGAAGGACATTGGACAACATAATTAAACACAACTTCAAGTTTTCACATTAGACTTTACCTATATATAGTTATGGTTGTACCATCTGAGTATGAAATGAGAGAACACAAACCCCCAGTGTCTGAGAGACTGATTTTCCAATGACAGGCTGTAGCCCTAGTAGATAAAAATACAGCCAACTGCTTCTTCTGAATCACTGTGTCTAGGTACAAGCCACAATTAGTAGAAAAGGCATATTATCCTTTCTTTCTCTTGTTCACCATTAGAAATACCAAAGTAGGACTCCTATCAGCTTCAGGGTCAAGGTTTCTCTTCAAAAGCCATTCTTGTACAACACACAAAAAAGTCAATTGTAAAATCAGCTTCTGAAATAAGATGGAAATAATATTTTGTTTGGTTGGGTGGGTGGATTTTTTAAAATCTAAATCACAACCAACAAATCCTATTAAATAAGTCAGATGCACATCTGAAGAGAGTCTGATTTCAAAGGGCCTTAGTATCCTCTGTGCATCTTCTAGAACGTTGTATTCATATTGGGGCCTTTTTATAAGAAAATTATTTGCATGAGAAATAAGAAAAACAAGGTAACCAATATTATGAAAAGTTATTTATACCAAAGAATAAGTAAACCATCTGCTTAATGAAAAATAGGAAATAAATACAGTTTCCAGAAGCAACTAATTGCTCTTCGGCTTACTGGTGAAATACCCTAGAGCTTCCTTAAGCATTTTGAGCCAAATTACAGAGAATCCTATGATTTTCACTTGTAAAACTACCATATTGCACACAAACTCTCCTTTTGTTCCCCTTCTACCCTCCCTGCCCCCAAGAGGGAGTGAATTATCAAGTCATTTCTTGTTTATCAAGGAAGCAAGAATCAAATTATGCTAAAGAGTAAACAAATAACATTCAGCTTGTGAGCCCTCTGGTTATAAGGTTTCTCTTCACCCACTAAATCTTACTGCATAAACATTGCTGGGAAACAAACAGTGCAGCCCTTTGACAGGTTAACATCCCCAAATCCCCTTTAATTAAAGGGACACTGTCAATTTGGTTATGACTCGGATAAGTGAAACAAAAGCTACTGAAAATATAACTTAGTAGCAATTAATTACCCCAAATAGCCCTGGGAATTTGTCATTAACTTTATTTAATGCCTCTCTCTTGTCAGGGTCAGGTATTTAGCAGAACAGTTTGTAGGTGCAATCCTTTTTATGATAGCTTACAGTGGAAATGAAAGTCATCTTCATTGTGAACTTATCTTGACAAACAATGTCAAACTCTCAAACTTGGTGTCACTCATTTAGTACTAACCCATCTAGAAGCTGCTAGTGTTGGATTTAGCTTTCAAAAGCTTGTTGTCGTTTGACACGTTGGAAAAGGTAGTGATACTAGTAGTAACTGGAGAGCTCTGGCAATGACCTTGTCCTCCTCTTATGCCCCAGCTAATCCTAAGTATGATACCTCAGCTGGCAGCATGATTATTATCTGTGGCTATTGCTTTTCTCATAGGTACACATGCTCCAGAAAGGGCTATGAAAAAAGTAATAATACATATAGAGATTAAATGTTTTCAGTTAGTTGACCCTTATACATTTTGGGCATTGGTTTCAAGGTTTTTGAAGCTAGTAATATTTTTCAATCCCTCAGTTGATCTAATTGATTTTTTTCCTACTTTTATAGTATTTAGCTTAATTAGAACCACTAAAAATCATCACTAATGGTAGCCAGTGAATGCTTCACCACCCTCTCCATGAAGTATTTTTTCCTGATATCCAATCTAAATCTCCCCACTTTCAACCTAAACCCATTACCCCTTGTCCTATCACTACAGACCCTTGTAAAAAGTCCTCCCACCAGCTTTCTTTTTAGGCCTCTTCAGATGTTGGAAGATGCCATAAGGTCTCCCCGGAGCCTTCTCTTCTCCAGGCTGAACAAGCCCAACTCTCTCAGCCTGTCCCCATAGCAGAGGTGCTCCAGCCCTCTGAGCATCTTCGTGGCCTACTCTGGACTTCCTCAAACTGGTCGATACCCTTCTTATGTTGACAACCCCAGAGCTGGACACAGTACTGCAGGCTTACACATGTGATGTCACTTTCATTTAAATAATTTTATATTTCTTCTTTTTAACTTGGTTAAGATTCCAAGAAAGGAAAAGTTTGTGAAGAGACAAAATATTTCTAAATATTAGAAAGTCTAAATCTTTTTGGTCCAGTTTTATTATTGCTTATTTGCTGGTTTAATGAATTTATAACAGAGCTTGGTTTTGTATTGGTTATTACCACAGCTAAAGGAGAACAGCCTGCTGCCAGAATATTTCAAGAACCAGCAGCAGCGCATATGGAAATAGAATATGTAGGTCTTGCAACTGTAATAAATAGTTTTTGAAAGAAAGAGGTCACTTCAGTTCTTATTGAAGGCGACCGGTTCATGCAGAACACGAAAAAAGTGCATCTGCATTGAAACTGTACAAATACAACTATGTCATAATTACACTGTGCAATATATTAGGATGCTACTAACTTTCATGTGCTGAAATATACATGAAAAAGGAAATAAAATAGGTCAGCTTCTGCATAAAGCACTTCTGTCCTCACAAAAATCTGAAAGTTAAGGGGATACTCACAACTTGAAATGCAGTCAATTGCAAAGAATAATTTGAATGTTGTAAAAGGAATCAGATATGTCTCTTAAGCTGCCCACAAATCTCCAGTGTTTTACGGACATTTCTCTCTTTTTGATAAATGTTTCTTTCTCCACTTCTGCAAAGTGGAAGACCTGCACAACTAGATGAATCTGACAAATGAATTACCTATCTACAGGATTGTGATGAAATGCACACAAAGTGCTTTCAGATTTAAGAAAATGAAAATGTAAATAGATGCTATTTAATAATCTTTTTCATTGTATTAATCTCAAGAATTTCTTTCAAAATTAAAATATTAAATATTCTAACATATACTTATTTTTAGATGCAAGTATCCCACCACTTTTCTCTAAGCTTTACAATTGACTGATAATATGCCTCAACAAAATTAAAACAAACAAGAAGAAATATTTGCATCTCATAATTCTATTTGTATTCAATTTGGATTTGCAAAAGCTTGTGAAAGACAACAAAAACAATGCAAAAAGTGCTTATTTCAACAGCACTGTGCTTTTTCTTTCACTGGCACTAGAGCTGTTTTCATTGCTCACCTATAGTAATTGAAGCTAAATCAAGACTTCAAACTTTCCAAGTCTTAGCCTAGTCTTGGTTATGTTTACTTAGGACTAACATAAACAAACAAAAAAAAATACTGACAATGTCACTTGCAGAGTTCACATTGCTTCATATTTGTTGCATAAATACACACTACATCAACTTCTTTTTTTTTTTAATTTTAACATCATTTAAGGTTAAACAAAATACTTGATCTTACAGGAAGGAAATATTTCTCCATGAAAAACTTCTGTTAGATCCATGCATCTTCACAAAGAAAAGGTTTCTTTTTCATCATATCAGCAGCAGTTGCATTACCAAATTTTCATGGTTTCTATCCAGACCTGCTGGGCCCTGTAGCCTCAGAAAGGTAAGTGTGTGCAGAAGTCTAACATAAGCAAATTAATCAGAATCTGCAGGAGATGGAGGTTTCTCCTGACCCCCACTCTTTGTCTGACTTCTGACCATCAGAGTGTATTACCAGGGGCACCACACCACAGTACTGGTGTAGAAGGATGCTCAGTCCTTCTCAGAACATTCGTATCATCAGAGTTTTCTTGCATCCTATACATTATAAATCATCCTTTTTTAACAAGACCCACAAAACACTGTTTATCAGATGATAATTCTTTCTCATTAGTAATGATTTAAACCATACTTGGATGACCTAAGTTTAGTCCCCACCTATGCTGCAAACTGGAGAAAGATTTTTATGGATAAGCCTTGTTATTATTAAGCCACCTAATAGAGGGAAAAAATAAAAGCTTTGAGGTACACATACACCTAGGGCATACTTGTTGATTTTATGGAGTTAATTTCTATTTGCGGCAAGATTACTGAGATGAAAACTCACCCTTTTCTTTGCAACAAAGAAAGAAAACCAGTGAAGTGGGATCCTTGCAGAAACAGGGAGCCCAGATGAATGCTAGTGATATTTATGTCTTCTGGAAGAGAGGTCTTCCCCAACAAATGCAACACTTCATTTTATTGTTTTCAAGGACAACCTAGTTAAAGTTGCAAGCCAGACAATTTTGACATAGGAGGGTGGATAATGTTCTGGGTTCAGTCAGCCCTCAGCCTATTCAGTTTTATCCCTTGTGGCTTAATTTATTTCTTCCTCATAAGTCTCTAATAAAATCTACCTGCCAGCTGTGATCTACTTTGCTTTGAATAGATATTAATGTTGCTTCGTGGTACTGCCATCTTGGAAAACATGATGGTGCACAGGAACCAATTAAAACATATGTTCCTAAGAATATCATTCAATATGTGATTTTGTTCTTATTACTTACTCAAGAGGGAGATCGTATAGAAATTCTAAGACTAACTGGTTATTTCAAGAAAAGTTCCGTCTATCGTATTTTGCATAAGTAGCGTTACTCTTGCCATGTGCTGAATGTAAATACAAAGCAATGCACAACATAAATGGTTAAATGAGATTCATAAGCAAACACCAAATTGGAGTACCCAAACTGTATGCTGTGTTACACAAGCTCAAGCTGACCTTCCAGTTTTCAAAGACTTTTTCTCTTCCCAAATTAAATGAAAATCCACACAGGGTGTGGGGTGAGGGAAAAAAAAAAAGGGGGGGTTGGAGGGTGGGGAGGAGGGGAGAGTTGCTTTTAAATGCTCCAGAAGAAGCATTCATAGCACATATTTTAAAGTCTTAAATGATATGGTAACTAAGAATTAAGGTGAGAAAAATTTTAATTCTAGGGTATTCCAAGGTAGGTGTTCTTTTTTCCTCTGGTGTTTTGAGTTTTAAACAGTATTTTCTAATAAACTGTAAAACAGATGTTACATTTTGATGTGGTTGTGCTTGATCTACATAATAAAATATAGATACTGACAGTAAATAATAACCTAAGTAATATTTGTTTATTCAAAGCAAGGTTGTGGGGGTTTGACATGAGACAGTAACTGATCCAATGTTAAAAAACAGGAAAGAAAAAAAAAGCACAAAAAATTAATTTCAAATGTGATAGCTGTCTTTAAAAGCAAAATCTAAACTCCCTGTGATGGTTGTTTCCAATGCAAGCAAATTCTTGGTTCTACTCTTGCACCCGGGAAGGGAGGAAAAAGTTAAATTATTACCTCAACCAATTAATGTTCGTAGTATCCATATATGTCAGGAAGTGACCAATTACTTATAGTGAAAAAAAGGGTATTGTACTTTATTATGCATTATGCTAGGTTGAAAATGGTAACACACACTCACCCTACGCAAAATGCCATTGTGAAATTTCTAACTTATTTTCTATTTCACTTCAGTTGCTTTCTTTATAATTGAGAGAAGTCCAAGGATTTCAGGCTATGAAACAAAGAATTACACCACTGACATTTGGGAAAGTATATAAGATCATTAGAAGTCCTGAGCAGGGTGGCCTATATGCTTTACTAGCTATTGCTTTGCCCTTTAGCTAAAGTCCAGTACCTAAATCAATGGGACTCTACAGCTTCTCTTTGAAAACCACTCCAAATTCTCAAACATCTTTGTCAGGAAGCTTTTTCCTTTCTTTTTTTTTTTCTTTCTTTTTTTTTTTTCTTTTATTCTTTAAACCATGTCTAAATAGCAATATGGCTTCTTAAGGTCATGTTACATTTCCCTTTGAAACACGTATTCTCAGTTCACATCTTTCAAATATTTCAGACTGTTATCTTTTTTTTTTTTTTCTTCTGGACTACATGTTAATCAATGCCAACACCATTAACCTCTCTATTGCTTCAGTATTTTGTTGCTGAATTCCTCTAATAAGGTCACTGCTTTTCTGTTACTGACTGCTTGGAATTAAACACAGTATTTCTGCAGAAAACGCAGCACCATGAGAGACAAAGCCATGATGCTGAGGTACTTGCTGCCCCAAATCACCAGTCCTATGCTGCTTTTCAACCTGATTAATTGCTGTGTGATTTTATATTCACTGTAACACAGATCACAGAATTAACTTTAACTTAACTTCCTCTCAAAGACTTTGTTAAGTTTTTGCCTGTCCTCCCTGTGCAGTATCCATGGTGTTTGGTGTTTGTCTCTCAAGGCTGTCTATAGAATTTCTGAACTGATTATCACCTTCTTACTGCAGTGCTCAACATGTTATGCAGTCACTTTTCTTGGGCCATCTGTTATAACAGGCGTATTTGAAGGTCTTTCCAACATTGCCCCTCGGCCCAATTGTGCCACTTTATTGCATTTTCAACACAAAAACATAAAAACTATTGAACAATATTAATAACAGTAATATACCTTAATGGACATAAATGTTTCAAAGAGGTGTTGCTTGAGAAGATTATTATGCAGAAGTGTGAATGGATATGGAGGAAGAGTAATTCTGTTTAATCAGACGTTTCAAGTATTATCTCTCTAATTTGCTGAGGAGCAGGTATAGGCTATAGTGTGCTCATAAAGTAATTAGAAATCCTTGGTAATTGGTTTTTTAATTAACAACAAAACTTTGAGAAAAAAATTCTGCTCATTCCCACTTCTCTTCTGTGTTAATTTTATTTCAGCTGAGAAAAGTGGTGGCGCTCAAGAGATTTTTTTCCGATTCATGTTCAAGGCAAAGAGCAGAAGAGGGCCTTCACTTGAGCTGATCTCAATGAACCTGCAAAAGCCGTCAATCAATTATTTTCACCTTTCTGTCCCTGTTGTGTGAAACACTAATGTGTTTTGTATCCTTATCTTAGCCCGGCAACCCAATATTACGGTCTGTTTTCAATTACTGTGAGCCACGTGTACACAAAAGAAAGAGCCAGGCATTTCGTCAAGGCACATAACAGGAAGCACTGGCCATCTGCAGAGATGTCACTGCTTCTGGCACAGGGATAATTAGAGTGGATGGCCTTTGCAAAATAATAGCTTGTTAGAGTGACAGACCGAGAGCTGGTGGGTGCAGAGCTGGTGATGATGTACTCAGGGTGGGAGCTGGAGCACCAGCATTGGCGACCCACCATGCTGGTTTGCAAAACACTTCCTCTGCACGATGGACCTTTGATCTGCAAGTGCTCCCTTAGCTGTTTCCACTCTTAGAAGAAGAAAGCCAAGGTGCATGTTTAAAAGCTAAATCTGGTGACTCTGCTAAGAGAAAGGAGATGTCTTAGGAGACCACCACAGTACACGTAATTCTCATAAGACATGAAAGTCATTTGGAAAGTTGGGAGGACTGAGTCTCCTCACCACTGGTGACCGTTCCAGCATACGTCTGTGAGTAGAAGGTGCCTGACTGCAAAATCCTTCCATCGCACCAGACATTTTCACTGTACAGGTGAAGGGACTACCAAACTGGGGGCAAGCACCATCTACTCCATCTGGAATGTGGAAAGCTGCCTCTACATGTTCATATAGAGCAACTCAAATTAAGATTTTGCTGGACAAGAGAATCTCTCCTGCATTGAACTGAAACTGCTTGAATATAAACTAAAAAAAATCCCCTGTCTCAAATCTTATCTCTCTTCAAAGGGTATTTTGAAGAAATGCATTGCAAGGTTCCTCTCCCGATTGTTAGGTGCTGCTGAAGTCACCTCAAGCATGCTTAGACTAAAGCTTCTGTTTACTCTTAATTGAATTGTTTTCTACTGCTCTCCTCATTTATCCTTAAATCCTTTCTCTCTCTGCTTTTTTTGTTCTGGTGGAGCCAGGGTCCTGCTCCAGAAATTTTGCAAATAGTAGGGGTGAACATCATTGTGAGTCTTGCCTCTCTTGTGGTAATAAAGGATAAGCATGTGAAAGCATGTTAGCACAGCAGGCAAAGGGATGTGTGATATGATGGCAGATCTAAAATGAAATTAGTGGTGTGAAGGGAGGCTATGTGAAAAATCTTGTGGAGAAGCTGATTGAAAATGAAAATTAGTTGTCTTTTGGAGAACACATATTATAGGTCTGCTGTGTGATCCATAAAGCAGTTAAAAATATAATCAGAGTTGTTCCACTCTGCGGAATTAAGATATTTCCACTAACAACAGGCAAACGCATTCAGAAGAGGACAAAAGCAAAACTTCAGCATGTGCATGGTAATATTCCACTTAATTTCTCCATGCAAAGGAAGAACCGTTCTTTGCAAGGGGAGGAGGTGGCTAATTCTCTAACATGCCTGCTTTGGATGCTGTCTCCTAAGGAAGTTTAGACAATGTGGTAGCCTAAGGTTCTGCACTGCACTAAGGGGCACCCCATTGACTTCTGTAGGATCTGGAAGTCATTGTGGGATGATCTCTCACCACAAATGTGTTCCTTTCATCCAAGTCTCTCTGCCTCCATTGTTTCTGCCAACACAAGATGGCAACAATGTGTCTGGATTTAATCTGACTTATTATCAGGATTAAAAAATTTATATCCTAGTGGCAGTGATAGCCCAACATTTTTTCAGCAAGGAGATGAGAAAAAATATAGTAGTCAATTTTTTGTTTACATCCTCATCAGAATAGCTTGAGGCACAAAGAGGAATATTCAGTAAATTAGACTGTGAGACAAAAGTATTTTGGTAAGAGTCAGATGGTGTTCACAGGGCACAGAGCAGGTTGCTCTAATGATAGATCAGTGGTTTTGTAGGGAACAGGTCATGACAGAGTTTCTGTTTCTAGAAGCTTTCTGAATTAAACTATGGCTTTCCAGGTGGATGAACAAAACTCAAAGCTGTGTTTCCTTATGTGGTAAAGTCAGAGTGAAATAGGTGAAGATTTTTATTGCTAAAGAAAAAAAAGCTAATGTCAGAAATTATATACACAATTGTATTTCTGCTACCGACTCAGAAATTATTTTGCAGAAGTTGATCTAGTCTATCAGCAAGACCTATCTTCTAATGCACTGTCCTATCTTTTTTACATTTCCAGCACATGAAAAAAATATTCAGAGCTTAATCATCTGTTGCACACGTTTCTGTCATTTGCTGAGCCTTAAAAAAGATACAGTAGAAAATAAAAATTTGGGGTCTTCTTACAACTTTCTGAAGGCAAATCTGACAATCACCTTCCCAACAAGATATGAAATTTTCTGCCCTAATGCCCAAAAGCACAGATTGGATTGGACAAGCTGCCTGGGACACAGCTACAGAGAGACAGACCTTGAAAGAGAGTGTTAAATTCCACTGACTAAATGCTGTGTTTCAGTTGCTTTGGAAAAGCTTAGTCATGCCTGAATAGTGGTTACAGGCTAAAGTTAGAGACCTGCTGGTACCTGACTTGGCAGAGCAAGAAGCCAGGGCAAGTCTGATAAAGAGAATTCCTGGGGAATTTCTAACAGCTTAAATGACCTGAAATATTTCCTGGGTTATTTGGTTTCTTATCCTGCTGTCTGTTCAGTTGCTCCATTTAGAGCTGAAGCAGAGATTTATTTATTTTTAGGAAGATGCCTGTAATCTAGTAGGGTGAGCCTGTAAGAAGTTGTCCATTTTGATGGTTGCATTGAGTGCCTGAGCACAAAACACATGCTCTTGGCATCTTTCCCCTTTGCAAAAAGTGAGGATGATGGTGCAGTCATAAAACAGGAGAATGCTTTGAGATCTACAGAGTAAAAGTGCTCCAGGAAAGTCGATGTTATAGGGGGGGGGGCAAAAAAAAAAGCCAAGCATGCTGAAAAGCCTTACTTTGCCTTTGATTTCATTTCATTTCATGTCACATATGCATCAAGATGGGTATGGAAGTGTAGCCCTGTGATTTTAAAGTAGTTCTTTTAGGGATCCTAAATTTTGCATTAATCTAGATATCTGCAAAATCAGTGTAATGACGAGACTGAATTTAAAAAAAAAAAAAGGGAAAATCTGTAAGGAAGTCCCATTCTAATCGACTCCTTCGGTTTCAGGCTGCCTGCTCTCCTTTTTCACATGTACGTGCACTTCCATTAGCCCCGCTGCTATTCTCTGGAAGTGGCTGCACTTTCCCTCCAGCTGGCAAGGTGCAAAGGGCTCTGTAGAAGTGGTCTAGGAAGCAACCCGCACCCTCCCTGGAGACCAATTACTTTTGAAATGTGCCTGATCGTTTGCTGCTGCCATCTCCCCCTCCCCAACCTTCCCCCAATCGCTCATTGTACTGTTGTCACTGAGACACCTGATCAGCCCTAATTCTTGCTTTTATTTGAATTAGGGTGCAACCAATCTTGGATCCATGTCAGGGCCCATGTAATGCCTTTGGGCAACACTGGGGATTAGATTAGCATTTTGGTGTTGTTCTAAAGCCACATGGTCAGCATTATAAGGATCCCATTAGAGATAAAGGGACCAGTTACACAAAGCCTACGAAATATAAGGGCCAGAGGAGGTTGATGTAATTGGCTGATATTAGAAAGTGCTTTAATTAATGAAAGCATACTGTGGTTACTACCCCTTTTTCATAGTTTAACATGCCTCTTAATTACATTCTCAGTTGTTCGTTTACACTGAGCATGTCTTTCAGGACTGCCAAACTCTTCAGGGAAAATGAGGCAAGTATGTTGTACTGGGTTGGCCAGTCTCACAATTCAAACCCCTGCTATTGGCTGATAGTAGTCTAGCCAGGAGGGGAAGGAAAAAAAAAAAAAAGAATGTTTTCCTAATCAAATAGTCCTAGAAATGATGTGGAAAAATGAATAATCAGCAATTTAGAGGGCATTATACAGACTGCCTGCATTTAAGAGCTTTGTTAAAAATATAAAGATATATATTTCCAGTGCCAGGGAAATGAATCGTCTAGCAGTTTTGCAAGCTGCCGCAGCTCAGAACGGAGGATATTGGCAATGGTGCTTCCACTTTGCAGTACAATGATTACACAGATTTGTGTTCTTGACCCATTCAGTCCACCTGGGATATTCCCCTGAGTTTGTTATGCATTTCATGTACCGACACTATTATTTAATTTTTGGCCTTTCTTAATAGACATGAGAACTTGATGCCAGAGTAATCTTTCATCTCCAGAACACACTCTAAGTTTTACTTTCATCCCTTTTTTTTCTGTTAACTCCTATGGTCTCAGGAACGAAGGGTTTACACTTAAAAAGGCAGAACTTTTTACAGAACCCTAAACACTAACATTCACATGATGATTATTTTTAAACAAAGATCCTAATATCTGGTTTACTAATTTAGATGTCTGTCAACAGTGTCTTTTTGATCAATTGTCTGTAGTCTACTGGGAAATAACAGGCAAGCTGTAAATACACGTTAGCATTTAATCATCGATACGCTATCCATAAAGTTAGTGAGTATAAACTTACATTGGATACTGTTGGCAGTAGGATGAATTCTGCTGTGGCTGCTGCTGTCCATTTATGTTTTTCACATTATATATATTTCAAAGCTGTTCCAGTAGCTTTCTTAAATGTCTTTTTAAGTAAATAAATGCAAAGATATCTATAGCCTTCACATGTTGAATTATTTCAATAGATAGAAAGTACATGTTTCTTCAGTCTTAAGATCACAATGTTCATTACTATTAGTATGCAGGGCTCAAGTAGTTGGCTCATTTAAGGCTTCCACAGGGCACAGCTAAACAAAGCAGTATTTTCCTACTATCAGAGATGTACAAAATACTGAATTTCAGGTTACAGATATGCAACTGTAGGAAAAAATTCTGAAGGATGGATAGACATGTTCAAGGCAAGCATGTTTTATTGCATTAAAATTGTTTGTGATGGAGAGGTATTTATAAGATGTAACATCTTATGCTTGCAAAATGGGTTATAGAGAATAATTATGTTATCCCATCACATACAGGAAGCAGTATCTCTGCATGATACTCAGTAAACCCACCAGCATTACACCACAGAAAGTACCTGAAATTTCCTACATTAAATTAGTCACCAATTTGGGAATTGATTTAACAAAAAATATTAAAAGAGCAGAAAACAAAGTTATCTCCTTTTTAAAGTGCTTTCAAATGAAGTTCTGCCTTCATGGATAGGATAGGACCTGAGGAAACCTGAATTTCTCTGTATTTTATAGCCTGATAATTCCTCATCAAACAGCAGCAATGGTATTCTGCAGATGGGTTCTCAGAAGAAATTTAGTAACTGTAACTGTCTTCTTCTGCTAGATAAACAAAGAGAATCACTGGTTCATGAGCTTAATATGCATCTTAAGTCCCTTCTGGCTTTAATCATCAGTTTCATTTTGAATTCCCAATATCTGAATTAATTGCAGGTGTCTGTTTCCAACAAGAATATAGTCTTTAAATTATACATGTCAGTGCATCACTTACACCATGTCACTTCCCATTAAATTTCTTCTCACTGTAAGTCTGTGTAACACAATGTGACATGACAGAAGTGTGCTGGCATGGTGCAGTACCTCAAAAATAAATACAAGTTTTAAGATATTATATTTACTGATCTTTCAAGTTATCTTTCGATGACTCAAATGAGTAGATAATCATTCACTGGGAAAGGTCTTGACCAATAACTGAGGGTGAAAAGGAGTCTGATAACAATCCTGAAGTTGGCACAGTTCTCCTGTGGATTGAAAACATCAAGAAAAATTATTGGAATACCTGCTCATCCACATGATATACATAAAAATAGATTGGAAGAGTCATGACACTCGGAGAGAGAAATGTACAAAGGGAAAGGACTCCAAGCAGATTGCTTCCAACAGAGTAAAGCTATGGAATAGATCCTTGTTTTATATAATTTTGTATCCCGGATAGTGTTTCCCTCAGCAACTTGTATTGAGAAGACACAAATACTCAACTACATTAACATGTAACAGAGATTAAACAAGGCCTCATTGTTCTGGTTTTGTCTGGGATAGAATTAATTTTCTTTACTGTAGCTTGTGTGGGGCTCTGTTTTGTACTTTTGCTGAAAACAGTGTTGATAACACAGGGGTGTTTTCATTATTGCTGAGCAGTGCTGACACAGAGACAAGGCCTTTTCTGCTCCTCACCCCACGACACCAGTGAGGAGCCTGAGGGTGCACAGGAAGTTGGGATGGGACACCGCCAGGACAGCTGACCCTAACCGACCAAAGGGATATTCCATCCAATATGACATCATGCTCAGTATGTGTAGCTGGGGGAAGAAGAAGGAAAGGGGGGAGATTCAGAGTGATTGCATTTGTCTTCCCAAGTCACCATTACGCATGATGTAGCCCTGTTTTCCTGGGGATGGTTGAACTGCTGCCTGCCCAATGGAAGTGGTGAATGAATTCCTTGTTTGTTTTGCTTGGCTTGTGTACATGACTTTTGCTTTACCTATTAAACTGTCTTTATCTCAACCTACCAGTTTTCTCACTTTCACTCTTCTCATCCTCTTGCACATCCTGCTGTGGGGGGAGTGAGCAAGCTGCTATGTGGTGTTCAGTTGCCAACTGGATTTAAACCATGACACTCACGAAGATGCTGTAATTGTAATCAGATCTCTGGGATGCAGGGAATCCAAGTCCTGTACTGAATGAACCATGCAGCTTCAGTAGCACAGTAAAACCTGGGAGGAAATGTTACATAAAAGGTAATCCTCAGTCACTTAGGAATTGTGGTGTTATGAAAGATTTAATTTCTACTGTGCTTAATACAGGAAAGAACTACTAATTACTTCAACCTTTATGCTTAATTTTGGACATATGGGAATTATGACACTAATTGGGCACCAGTTTATGAGAGCTTTGCCTCTGCAGAATCCTCATCTGGAAAACTTTTCAGCATTTAACAGGAGAAAACATTAAATGTACCATTCTAGTTACAGTATTTCTTCTGTTGTTAATATAAAACATTTAAGTATTTTTAGTAATAAAAGAGAAATTCTCTGAAGTTATTCCACTCATCTACCCTATAGATGCGATTCTCCTGGAAAACTCCATGTCTGCTCCTCACTGAAAAATTAATAAAAAAAGAGCTAAACTGGACTGAACTCAAGATTGCACTAGCCACTGCCAAAAGACAGTGTCTATTTTGACCAAAGAGGTGCTATCAATCTACTCCTTATCATCTCTTCTGTAGGTCTCACCTTGTCCCACAGTGACTGTTGGGGTGAACAGTGAATGTCTTCCCACTTAGGCAATGGATAGGGTCAGCTGTACATGAAGAGACCCATCTCTAATATCTCATCCAGAAAATCCATGCCCTGACTTCAGCCAGATTTTCATATGAACTGTTACTACATTTTTCCAATAAAATTACTCTGTTTTCTCTGCAAACTGATATTTTAACTTTCTCCTGCCTTTAGTCTCCACAGATTACAAAAAATTGCAAGTCTAGTGCTTGCATTTAGCACACCACAGTGGAGTCAGACTAAATTGCCCCAGAGTTTATGGTCCATTCAGGAAGAGACAAAACCATTACCGGTCTTAAAAGGGTGTTTTGGTAGACACAGTCATCACCAGGCTAAAACTATAGATAACATCTTGATTAGTGAGAAGTTCCTGATTCTCTCATCCAGAGGGAAACAATCACCTGGACTTTGGATTAAACAGGGAAAGTTTTATGTTCTTATGAATCAGAGGTGTCCAGTGCAGAAAATCATAGAATCACAGAATTGTTTGGATTGGAAAGGACCTTAAAGACCACCTAGTTCCAACCCCCCTGCCATGGGCAGGGACACCTTCTGCTAGACCAGGTTGCTCAAAGCCTCATCCAGCCTGGCCTTGAACACTTCCAGGGATGGGGCATTCACAGCTTCTCTGGGCAACCTGTTCCTGTGCTTCACCACCTGTGAAACACTATGAGAAGCACTATGAGAACCATGAAAAGAGACTAAAATTAGAAAACACCTAGTCTGAAGATTTAAGACCTCCTGAAATCTAAGCATCTTGAGTACCAGCTCCAAGGAGTTTGTGGACTGACCTAGAGCAAAAGATCTCATGATGCAGCATGTTTTGGATGCATTAATTTTGTTCATGCCTGACCACCTCTCCTGTTTGCTGAAGTAAGTCACGGCAGTGCCATCTAAGATAAGGGCAACACATACTTTTCTGTGATCCCTGAATCCACATAAATCCTGAGCAGCCCTACCACAAGCTGGACACCAAAATTACTTTGACAGGCATATCTCACACTTTCTCCTTAAGGATGATGGTGTGGTTACTATAATTATCAGTAGGACTGGGGATTGAGCCTGTTTGGAAGACAAGCATTTAGTTTCAGTACTGTAACAAATCTTAGACCTTATCCTTCATTTACACCAGAAAACTATTAGCTTATTATGTTTGCAGTCTCTACGATACTTTGTCAGTCAAACACAAAGCCTTCTTCTCTGATGTTCATCACTGCATAGCTCTGAAATAAAAAGAGGTGTTCTACTCAATACAGAGATGCTGTTTGTAACCCCTTTATAAGATGTTAGGGACCATCACTTTCCATCCACTTTGTTATCCACCAGTCTCCAAGAGCTTACAGGTGACCATCAAGCACATACTTCATCAACAGCAACAACACCCAGACATCCTGGCAGGAGAGCACAGTTCTCGTTCATATGGATAACTGTCACTGAAGGGGCTGAATACTCCAGAAAAGGCAGAAAAAGAAGTAAAATAGCAAGGTGGTGGCAAAGGCCACAGGAGTGGGAGTCCCAGAAGCAGTCCAAACCCAGGACCTCACACAAGATGCTTTTGATATATCTCCAAGACAGCATTTGCAAAACATCGACTGCAGATGTTGCCCTATAATCAGAGGTTCATATTACAAATGAAAAGAATATTTGGTTGAACGGACTTACAGGTGTCTCTCTGTGTTTCTCTTTTTAGTTACTAAGGGAAAATTATAATGAGAATTTCACTCAAAATACTTCGTAGTTAAGTACAAAATGATAGATGCCTTATAAATTCATAAAGTACAGAGATAAAATAAAAGTGAAAAAAAATGAATTACAGTTTATTTAGTCACTTTAGAAACTGTCTGCATCTCTTCAGCAAATTAGACTTGCACACTTTATGAGTCCTCTCACCCTTTGGTGAACTCAGCTTTGAAGTTTCTGTATTAAAACTAGCTCAGAATCATGCAAATAATTTTTTTTTGTTGTTTTTCTTGGATCTGCTGCTGTTCTCAGAAATGCTGTAGGCAGTCCACCATGTGCTAGGAAGACTAATTTACTGGAGAAGCTACCAAGTCCACTTACTTGCAAACTATGAAATAATTCAAGTACAAAAGTGGTGCACTCCTACATATGTGTTTTTCTTTTCAACAATCTTTGTAACTATTTGCAAACATCAAGTTTCTCTTTCATATGCCTAAGTCCAAGTTTCCACATCAAGTTTACACTGTTCTTCATTTCAGCAGACTCAAATTTTTGTCAGTAAGTAGATATTCAGAGATCTTCTTATATTAATGGTTGCTTAGATATAAATGGATGAGTCCTGTAGATGAGTTTAGAGTTTGGGGGAAAAACATATTCAATAGTCAAATCCAAATTTTGAGCATCACACTTAATTTTTAGCTGGCTTCAACTGACATATCACAGGTTGAGAGGAATATAACATTTCACTCTGACTCTAGATAACTAGGTTAAAACTAGTGTAGACAAAACCAATTTTTCCACATATCTCTAACTAAAAGCTTTATGCATATATATGTGTATGTATATATTTATATTTACACTTCATCTAGATGTGTTGGAATGTTTTCTGAAGATGCTAAATTTGCATTTGGAGGAGTTCAATAAGGATGTTTAGGGACCTCTTCATTTTTGTGTGTCGAGCTTAATTCAAGCAGAATTTCAGTCATCTTATCAAAATCGTTTAATACTTACCTGCTGACAGCTTGTTGGTGGTCTCCAGTGAGCTCGCATCTTACCAAAATAAGGCTGTCATTTATATGTATCATTATGTCCATCTCCTCAAACACAATATTCTGGTTATTTTTTCACTGCAGTTATACCTCTATATAAGGCTGTCTAGGCTGAGCATTTCTGCTTTTTCTCTGTCTTGAGTGGTTGAAGGATTATTTCATGTCACCAGTACAGAACATTTTGTAATTATGAGTCTTATATTACTCTAAAATACTAAAAGCTTTGAATGTTCTCCTCTGCATGAGTTGGACCACTCCATTTAAACGGGTTTGTTTGCAATTTACTGTCAGCTGATACAAAGCAGAAAACACCACTGATGGTTTGTTTAATTAGTATTTTATCCTTAAAAATCTGCATCCTATAGCCAGCATCCCAAGGTGCCCAATGGCTCCTTCATGTGTCTCAGTCCAGCAACTGGGCAGGCAAGAGTCAGCTTGGAGATTCTTCATTGGAGAGAGCATACAAATAAACCGCACCAAATGAAATAGATGAAGTTGCAGTTTCCAAGCTGGAATTGAGGTATTTTAAACAAGGGTGGACTAGGAGTAGATGAGCTAACGACCAGTTTCTTTCTTCATGAAAACTTACCTTAAATTAGCCAACAGGATACCTAAATGGAACAAGAAGAAGCAGGATGGACAGAATGGTGTCTGAAGCCCTCTGTTAGGTTTTTGGGGGTGAAAAATAGAGCAGGTATCACCCCTTTCTATTCAGAAAATTAGAAAGTCATGTTACCTTTTGGCTTTTTTTTTTTTTTCACCCTTTTAGCTAAAATAATCACCATGAGGAATCAGATCTGGACAATATGCCCTTTTCGGCCTTAAATGATTCCTGGGAGCTGAGAACAAGTTTTTGTGTTTAAGGATCATGAATCAAGGTAAAGACTGGGAAACAGTGATTTTCAGTTTTTGCAGAACTCTGGAGCACTTCACTGGCAAAAAAGAAATGGACTGATGTAGAAATGGGGAAAAATGTTGAAAACAGTACTTTCTGTGACTGAGGTGCCTACACCAACCCACTTGTCAAACCTTTCTCTGTATGTGCCTTCAGATGATCGAGCCATCAGGACAAGAGTAAATTGAGGAATAAAAATACAAAAAGGCAAGAAGTAAGGCAAGGTTTGAATCATTCTCTTTCCTCTTCAAGGGAAACAACACTCATCATATAATGAATCAACTTTGCTGACAACATACTTTCACAGGCAGGAAATATTAAGCTTTCTCAGGAATAACCACTTTTTTGCTAAGATTTTCCTAGGTTAAGTACAACTTTGTACCAATGCATTCCAGTACTTTGTATTCCTCCCAGTATTTTCATTTAAAAGGGAGTTGCTGTGCAAAATAATGTCCTTGTCTGTCCCTTCCTCATACAAACCTCCAATCAAATTTAATAAAGCTAGTTTGATACAATGCCAGCCTACACTTGGTTTACCCTTGGTCGACTTTAATAGGGTCAAAAATATTTTCGCATTGGCAGTGTACGCATTAATCATTTTTCCAGAGGATTTAGAAAATTGGAAGAGACAAGGCCAAGCAAAATTTTAAATTAATTGGGCCTACCCCAGCATTCAGGGGGTCACCTTGTGTCGGTTGTCCCACATTTTCCAGGTCATGAAGTTCCAGTGTATCCTACAGCTGCCATGAGGAGCGATCTGTGCTGTGGGCACACAAAGGTGAAAGAATTTCTCCTAGAAAGTGCGAATTTTCCTACAGGCAACCACAACAATTGCAGCTTCCAGATTGTCGCCAGACACCAACCACTTAAATAATGCATGCTCGGCTGACGCCTGTACTTGGTGCATTTTCTAATCGAGTAGTCAGGAAAATTTGCAAACACTCTGTCATTTACCATAAATCCGCTGCCTGCTTACAACTAGAGAGTAATTAATTTTAGTGCTGCTCAGAATTATTAATTTCAGCTGGGAAATCTGTCTTCACAATTGTTGCTGTTTTCACCCTCCTTTTTTTTTTTTTTTTCTTGTTTCTTAATATTCTTGCTAGGGGTTGGAACATCAAAGCACTATTCTTACAAGGGAAAGACTGTTTGTGGCAATGTTAATATGCTATTCCAGTGTGACACCAATAACTGCTTCAACATTTCTGATTGTAATCTGCAATAATGCCCTCTCAGTATCTGTGGGGCTGTCCAGATGTAGTTGCCAATGGTAAGGGAGGGAAGCAAGTGAAAGACTTTCTTTGGAGATGTAATTAATTTATTAGATTCTAAAAGGGCTTACTGTGTGATAAGGAATGTGTGTACCTTTTAGTTCACAATTTTATTCAGAGGGGCAGAGTGTCACAGCCTAAGTGCTGAAAATAACTGGAGGCAAGAAGGTTGCGTTAAATGGTTTATCATCTGTTTAAACATTCTTATCATTTCACCCATAGGATTAATAAGCTTTTTGGCACAAGTAAAAATTATATCTTGCAGATTTATTTGCAAACCTTGAAGTTATGAGAACACTAGAAAGGAAATCTCTGTAATTACAGTTTAGTATTTACAGTTCTACAGACATAAGGAATATTGAAGTGGTTTACCCTCATTTGCAAGGTGGACTTGGGGTTGCATCAGTAAGTATTAAAGAAAGTGTTCAGTCGTGGTCCAGTCTGCGTCACACCCACTGTGACCAGAGAAATTGTGCAGCTGGCAGTTTTTAGTAAAACTACCCATTCCCATCAGAGCTTTGAAATAATCATGCTGGCCATCTTGTAACCTAATATAACATGAAAACTTCTTTATTTCCACTCTATGATTGTATTAAAAAATAATGTTCAACTGAAAGATTAAAAAAAAAAGAGATAGAAATCAACATTAAAGTAAAAATAATGTAAACATGAGTCACTGAGAGATTAGACACAGTTAAGTATTTCAGGATGTTTGTGGTTATCTTCGTCTAAACAATACTGATACTTTTCCGTGGATGATTCTGCCTCCAACTGTTCCCATGTCTCTGTAGGACTGCCCAAAATGAAGTTGATACTTGTTTTGTAAGAGCTGTAACCCTTTGATACAAAGCTGACTCTTTTCCTGTCATATGAATCAGTTTAAATGTTAATGAAATTAACTCCTGGAGAGCGGCACAGTGCCATCATTAATTATTAAAAAAAAAAAATCTGAAATCTGACACAGTTTGTTTCCACATTTGGTATAAGCACTTACAAGAAAAAGCAGAGATTATGGACACTTAGCGAGCAGCAGCATACAAATAATGTATTAGAAAAACTTTAAAAGGAGTACTCTGTACCTGAGGAGAGTGTTCCGCAGAAACACAGCATGAAAACACCACCTATGCTTTCTCCTCAGAGTTGCGTGCATGAATTAAATGATGTATTTAGCCCTGTATTTTTAACAAAAAATAACACTGAATTACTTTGCGATTACATTGAAATTTCCATCTGGTGCATCTGTGGTCTATCAATGTGATGTCCAGATCTTTTTTCCCAACTGTTACATTGGATCTCAAAATTGACATTGGAAATTTTTAAGAAACATCAAGCAATATGCCCATGGACATCAAGAACTTACTAGATAGGATCTATGTGGGACATGTGAAAACAGAAATTGGCAGAAAGCTCTAAGCATATCTATTTGGTAGACTATTGCAACAACACAATGATGAAAACTGTCATGCAGCTGGGATCTTCTCTTTAATACTGCAATTAATTTTTTTAACAAAACAGAGGCTCAGTCTTTAGAAGGGCAGAACTCGCTTGTGAGAAATAATGCAAACATTATGACACTAAGCCAGGAACAAAATAACGTTCAAGCCTGTTAATTAATCATTACAAAATACTGAATTGCAGCATTAGATGAGCAATGTTTCTGGTGGCATAAAATATTATTGGATTATGTCTCATGTAAGATGAGGTACTGTGTTTTAAATGTACATATGTAATACATATGCATAAATATCTCAATGTAATTGTTTCCAAATGATGTTATTAGTGATGTATGATATTACTCATGTTACTCCTTTTATTAATCAAAAACATTTTAATTTAATTCAGGATATTTTGCTTAAGAGCAGCACTTTGCTGCTCGTCATTGTATTTTGACAGCAAACTGAATTCTTGTTCACAAGTATAGGATTTGTTTAGCTCCAGGCATCTGTGTTTGGATTACGAGAATGCTGATTGGTTCACTGCCAGGGGCACAAAAAGGTCAAGCTGTCCTTTTTTAAAGGCGCTTTTTTCTTTCCCACCCCCAACCCCCCCACC
>NW_010226528.1:100979-106042 GCF_000690775.1 Eurypyga helias
TTTTTTTTTGCCTAAGAGTTTGGCTCATTAATCAGAGTTAAAAGAAAGGGGAAAAGCCAGTGACTTGAAATCATTTGATTCTTTTTCAAGGGGTATTTTAAAAAGCAGAACTCAATGTTAGTGTTAGAGGTTGAGTAGATGTTTGTATGGATCATACTGACATACTTCTGACAGGTGACCTGAAACCTTTCAAACTGACATCTGTCACAGAGACAGACAGAGGTTTTTTAGCCTCAGAGCCTGTTTTCATGACATTTCATTTTTCATCAGATTTTGAGAGAAGGGAAAAAAAGAAGATGAACTTGAAAAAATCTTGCCAGGGGCAGAAAATGAGATCAGGTTTTCTGCAGCTGTCTAACTCACCTTTAAAGGTTAGAGGTCCAGGCAAAGTGAAGAAAAAGGTCTCATTTTGATGTTATTAGCTAAAAGGACAGATTACTTCTTTAAGTGTATTTCTACAGTTGCATAGCCAGTATAGGACATTATAGAAGTGTGGATAGTTAAGAATGGCTTGGGTTAGCCATTACAAATCCTGATTTCCATCATTTACTTGCTCTGTGCACTGAGCTGAAACTTAGGGCACAAGTTTAACTCTTATACGGGTTTAGACTGAAAACTGCAAATCTCTATCATATGGATAATATTATATGATAAAATATGAATCCATATTTAGTTTCTGGTTTCATTTTATTCAACTGCTTGTTAAGAAACCATGACCTCTGTTTTAAACTAAAATGGATGCAGATACAGACATATGAAACACAGGCACGATCGCAAAACTACGTTTCAAAGTTTATCTTTACTGAAGGGACCCATGAGCCAGACCAAACTATCTAGAAATTTTCTTCCCACGTGTTTCCCAGTGGTCACCTTGGTCCTGCTGGGTTGGAAGAAGAAGGTCATCCCCACAGAAATGCCCACTTTTTCCAAACTTGTCACATAAGGGTTCCAGACAGAAGTCACTGCCTTCACCAGCTTCCCTCTGCCACATCGGGATGGGAGAGGTGACAAAGGTCTAGAGCAGCCTTCAATATACACCATCATGCCTGAGATAACGGTCAGCTATCTTCCATAAATGCAATGACTCAGACCCATTTAGCACACCACAATCCTGAAATTCTAAAACACTCCTAAATACTGAACAAGGCATGAGAAAATCCTCATATCATGCTACAAGTGGGCAGCCAGTGATGCCAGAGATATACCAGCTGGATCACTGGGGTGAAGCAGGAAATCAATAATACCCATTTCGTTTAGATAGAAAACTCTGTAGTCGTAACTACCATTAAATATGATCTGAACTTTCTCCAACACAGCTGTTATGCTGTGGCTGTAGTAAAAGGCAGGGCAGACTGAGGAGTCAAGTTGTCTCTCCTTTCTCCTGACAAGAGAGGGAAGGAAAATGGGACTAACATTAATTGTACCTCAACTGGTGTAGGAAGACATTGTCAGTACTTTATTACTATCAGCCATTAATTTGTGTTGAAGCTAGGTGGACTTCAGCAACAAAATCTTGCCCAAAACTCATCAGGATTTTGCTACTGACTTCAGATTTCAGGATGCGTTTGTAAAAATTATTTATTAATTTGAGCCTAAGCCAAAAGAGAGCTGTTATGTTTTTCTTACACATTCAATCCTACAGAAGTTTCAGAGAATCAGTCATTGTTTGGCACTCAGAATGGAGGAGATAAAATCAAAACTGCTAAATTCATGTACTGCTACCTCACAGAAAATACAGGCTTGCACTTCTGTATAAATTGCTGTTGTCTTCATTGTTTTGAAGCATCAAGAAAACTTGTGAATAAGTCAAGAGTTATATTCTAATCAAATATGCAACATCAACATCATCATAAATTGGACAGAGCATCTCAGGGGAAAGAAAAAAGGTTTTATATGTGTGTAGCCTGTCACCCTGAATTCAGTCCCTTTCTCTCCTAAACATTGCATGGGATGTTTCCTTTGCCATCGTCTACTGTAATAAATAAGGTGCAAACACCTATATTACAGTCCCAGTGGTACTCATAGTCACCAACTGAATAAATGTTCTCCTGATTCACTTCAGTGTTCAGCAATTTAGTTTAAAGGAATTTGAGAAATAACATAAAAGTAGTTAAATGTGCTGTGTTTTCTTATGAAAAATAAACCAGTTTTTCATCAGTTCTCAATCTGTGCATTGGCCTTTACCAGTACTCCTTCCTTTCTCTCTTTCCTCTATTTTTAAAAAATAGATGTGGACACCTACTGTCATAGCTTCAGCATAACATTCTCCATCTGGGATACATCCAATCCTATTTTCTTTTTAAACAGTCTGGCTTCGTCTGATCAAATGTGGGTTCACATAATCTTTTTCCTCCATTTAGTGTAAAGGATATCAGGTATTGGTCAATATTGATAAGATATAGGTAGAATTTTTTTTCCTTAGCCAACTTAATACCAGGCAACATCAGAACATTTTATTTAGATACACTATACAATAGATGTGAATTTAAAGACTATAGTAGCTCACGTCTAAGAAGATAATAAGGCTGTAGAGGGAGAAATGAAAGTGGCACAGAAGAGCTGTGTCTCCAGAGTTCCGTACCTGACCTCTGGACGAATTTTCACAGGTGTTTTATAGTGTTGTAACTTTAAAATCATCCTTGAGTAAGTAATCCTTGGCCAGGTAATACTGCTGCTGCCATGGACCCAACCTGTGTCAAGCACAAGTTAATGGTAATGTAGAAAACCAGCAAGGACTTATAACCTCAAAGAAATTCCTGTTAGCATCTGTGCAAGAGCACATGTCTGTGGGGAAATCTTATCTCTTACTCTTGCTGGACAAGAAGGATTCAGACTCAGCAGTGTACAATGTATGTAAGTGCTCTGCAGAACATGTAAAGCACAAGAATTACATGGCTGGAAGAATGGGCAATATGGAAAGATGGAGAAGATTGAAAAATCAGATAGTATTTTCTTAGGAAAAGTGTGCCTCTGGCTTTATGTGGGCTGTGATTGTGCAGTTTCACACATCTCAAGAGAAATCACTCTTGAGGTTAAGAAAAATATCAGTGGGAAAGGTAATGGAGTTTGGAAGTAAAAGAGCTACAATTCTGAAAGTGTAGGTTATTTTTTCACAGGAGAGCTGGATACCAATCTGAGAAGTCCAAGCTGATCATACAGGGGCTTTGAGTGGTAACAAGAGACCTAAGCCCATCAAAAAGGAATGAATTAAATGCTGGCAGAATAAAGAAGGAGTTTAGAAAATCACCATCTGGTATTTCCAGTGCAAAAAATCTCTGCCATTTTTAGCAAAATAAGAAGAAAACGTGGGGAGGTATTTAGTGTAATACAATGTATTTGGATTGCTTTTAGTTATTATTTATATTTAGAAATTAAAAAGAAATATGTGTTAAGAACAAAGCTGATGCCAGACATAAAATACACAATAATACACAATAATAGTGTAGGTATGCATGTTGCTTTCCATTCCTCTAGAGGGTATGATTGTACTCTTATGGTATTGCATTTGAAAGGGCCTGGATTCTCTCAGCTCCTACTGAGGTTAGTAAAGAAATCTGAGTATTCAACTGGTCTGAAAAAGCAAATGTTTATACCAAAGACAAAATCATTTTCATCATTGCAAAAGCATTCAAATCATGTTCTTGTACATGGCCTTCAGGGAATTTCTCTTGCCACCTTTTTCCTGTATTTTCCACATACAAAAACATAGGGAAGGAAATCTGCCCTTGTCTTCTGGTTTGATGATTATTTACATAGTAATGGGAATTCAGAGTCATCATCAAAAATTAGGTCGTTAATGGCTAATATCCATTTAACATGTACATCCATCTATAGACTTCAATGATTATAAGACATAGATATTGAAGAGATATATAAGGTCATGTTAGAGAAATAAGTAAGGTTAAGCTTTGCTTTTTTTATTTAGTTGCACATTCACGGTGAACAAGGGAGATGGATATGAGTAAGGAACTTCCATTTGTTAGTTTACTAAAGAAACATCAGCTGTCAGATACGCATTGACATCATAGACCTTACTTACTCAGAATTCCTTTAGATTTTCTTTTTGGTTCATAGCATATTAGAGCAAAGTTTATGGCAAAGATTTGCACAGTTAATTGTAAAAATTACGTGAATACTTCCATTCCAATACAACACTTCTCATTTCACAGCTTAATAGTAAATTTAAAATTTCATCTTAAAGATAATTTTTTGACAATATTCACTGGAGAATATTGGATCTCTGGATATGAAACTATTCATAAGAAGTCTGAATACTACTGGATAGGATTTTTTTCCTAGAATCATTTACCTCTATTTAAAGCCTGAAACAAATAGGTTAATAAACATTTCCAAAAACAAAAACCCTCAAATTATGTGAGTTCACTAGATACAAATTTTCTATAATAGACCAGTTCCAGGTTTTACTTTTTAATGCCAAATAGTTCATAAGTGCCAAATATGAAAAATTATTTCTACAAAAAAAAATTTGCACTAGAAATCATGGGATTATTTTCTTATATTGCTACATCATGCCAAAATCATAGAATCATAGAATGACAGAATGCATTGAGTAGGAAGGGACCTTAAAGATCATAGAATCATAGAATGGTTTGGGTTGGAAAGAACCTTAAAGATCATCTAGTTCCAACCCCCCTGCCATGGGCAGGGACACCTTCCACTAGACCAGGTTGCTCAAAGCCTCATCCAGCCTGGCCTTGAACACTTCCAGGGATGGGGCATCCACAGCTTCTCTGGGCAACCTGTTCCAGTGCCTCACCACCCTCTGCAGGAAGAACTTCTTCCTGATATCCAATCTAAACCTCCCCACTTTCAATTTAAACCTGTTACCCCTTGTCCTGTCACTACAGGCCTTTCTAGAAAGTCCTTCTCCCCTCATCTTCCCTGTAGGCCCCCTTCAGGTACTGGTAGGATGCAATAAGGCCTCCCTGGAGTTTTCTCTTCTCCAGGCTGAAAAAGCCCAGTTCTCTCAGCCTTTCTTTGTAGGAGAGGTGTTCCAGCCCCCTGAGCATCTTTGTGACTTCCTCTGGCTTTGCTCCACTTGG
>NW_010226528.1:106161-109865 GCF_000690775.1 Eurypyga helias
CTTTCTGGGCTGCCAGCGCACACTGCCGGCTCATGTCCAGCTTTTCATCCACCAGTACCCCCAAGTCCTTCTCCTCACGGCTGCTCTCGATCCATTCTTTGTTCTGCCTGTACTTGTGCTTGGGATTGCCCCAACCCAGGTGCAGGACCTTGCACTTGGCCTTGTTGAACTCCATGAGGTTGGCAGTGGCCCACCTCTCCAGCCTGTCCAGGTCCCTCTGGATGACATCCCTTCCCTCCAGTGTGTCAACCGCACCACACAGCTTGGTGTCGTCAGCAAACTTACTGAAGGTGGACTCAATCCCAGCATCCATGTTGATGACAAAGATGTTAAACGACACCAGTCCCAATACCAACCCCCGAGGAACACCGCTCATCAATGGTCTCCACTCAGACACTGAGCTGTTGACCACAACTCTAAGTGTGACCATCAAGACAACTCCTTATCCACAGAGTGATCCATCTGTCAAATCCATGCCTCTCCATTTAGAGAAAAGGATTCATGCAGGACAGTGTCAAATGCTTTGCACAAGTCCAGGTGGATGAAATTAATTGGTCTTCCTTTATCCACCAACACCCTAACCCCACTGTAGAAAGCCAACAAATTTGTCAGGCACAATTCTGCCTTAGTGAAGCCATGCTGACTGTAATTGATCACCTCTTTATTTTCTATGTGCTTTAGCATAATTTCCAGGAATATCTGCTCTGTGATCTTGCTGGAGAGAGAGGTGAGACTGTCTGGCCTGTAGTTCCCTGGATCCTCCTTATTTCCTTTTTTAAAGATGGGGGTTATGTTTCCTCTTTTGCAGTCACTGGGAACTTCAGCAGACTGCAATGATTTCTCAAATGCAATGAATAGTGGCTTAACAAATTCATGCACCAGTTCCCTCAGGACAGACAGATGCATCTTATCAGGTCCCATGAACCTCTGCACCTTCAGGTTCCTCAGACGGTCTTGAATCTGATCTTCTACAGTGGACAGTGCTTCACTCTCCCAGTCCCTGCCTTTACCTTCAGTGACTTGGACAGTATGGCTTGAGCACTTGCCAGTGAAGACAGAGGCAAAAAAGTCACTGAACAGAAAATAAACAAGTATATCCAATAATTACACTAGGAAGGAGGAAATTTATTTCTTTAGCTTTCTGACTTTTGTTCACCTCTTATGGTTTCCTTTTCACAAGTTTGCTGTTTTCTATGAGCATCTGCTTAAGCTTAGGCAGGAGCAGAGCTTCTTAAAAACAATTTTTTTGTTTCAGCAGCAGCAGCAGTACATTCTTTCAAGAGCAGTTGCCATGATTCATACTTCAAATTAAGGTTCTCAAGGACTTAAAATGGCCATGGTGGAATTACAGTCTTTCCATATATGTGAAATGTGCTGTTCATTAATAGAACGATGTTGCATGCACTTTTTAAACAGAAAAACATCTGCTATCTTGCAAATTTTGGCTAAAGTCTTGAACAGAATCTATCCAGAGATATTCCTGAAAAAAAGAGTAACAAAGAAAGTCCAGTATAGAGTTACACTAAAAAGTGTTTTTTTATAAAATTAAAATTATCCTCTAATATTAGAAAACATCTTACATTAAACTAGGCCTCTGTCAATTTTCATACCCTGAATATGAGATTCACCCATTGCTCTTCACAGCCACCTGCCTCACTACAGTAATTGCAGCTCATATATTTGCATGTCTGGCCTATTTGAGGGCCTTGCACATTGGTCTAATCAGGATTGACTTAGGTTATGGTGAACAAGAGCTTTACCAAATATTATTTCTTGCTGATCAGGCATTTTACAACACTTCAGGTTCTTATTTGCCATGAAGACTGGGAGTTTGAGACTTTTCTGCCTCCTTCTCTGAGACACAAAGCAGAATCAGATAAATGGTGTTGCTTCAGGAGAAATGAAGACCTTTGCCTCTGGGGGGGGGGGCGGTGAGGAATCTGGAGAAAACAGAGTGTCAACAATTTATCAAAAAGCCAAATTAATAACGTGGATGTATGTATATGTAACAAAAGTTGACTAGCAAAAGGCCTCTCTTACAGAAACAGTGTTCAACCATGAAGCGTTTGGATGGCATGGAGCATCTATCTTGTGAGAGTAATATTGCTGTAAAGTTCATCAAGATAAAACCCACCTGAAACACTTCCTATTACACTTTATTTAACATCTGTAGTCCTCCGTATGCTGTTTCTCTCACACAGGTGTGTTTATACAGATGGAGTTTATCATAAGTAGAGAGGATGTTGAGTGCAACTGGAATAAATCTGGCTTACCTTTTAACGGGAATTATATTAATAAATAATTTAAATAGAAAACCCTTTTGAAGCTTTCTTTTAAATGTATTGGGCAAAGTGTTGCTGATATGATGCAGAGGCTGAAAATTGAGTTAATGTTTTCTGATACAGGCAGAAGTACCAATCAGGTGATAATTTGCAAGATGTGTAGGTTCCCAGATGGATTATTTTTATTCAGACTCTGTTTAGTGAGTCTTAAAGGAAGATGGAAATTGGACACACTCCACTAGTGTTTAATTGCCATGTATTAGACACTACAGCAGCCTTTGTTTGCCGGGAAGAAGTGGGGATTTTACTTCTTTTTTTGAGGGGTGGACAGTTCCTGCGTGTTGTGATATCTCTCAAACACAGATCAGAGATAACAGAGACTGAGAAGTTTTGACACATGCTTCATCTATAATGAATGTGAAAGCAAGAGGAGGCCGGTGGCTCAATGTCACCTCCCACATGAAAATAATGTTAATGCCTGGATGGTAGGCTGGGATGTTGTGGTTAAACCAAACAATAAGATTCAGATGTTGCAGTTTCAGACCATAAAGATCTAGTGTGTTAAAAATGGTCTCATTTACCATAATTAACAAATTCAAAAAAATGGCACTTGATCAACAGGGCAGTGCAGTAGCAAGGAATGGATTTTGGACTTCCAGCAATTGTTTAGGTTTCTTTGACTCTTACATGCCAGGCACAATGAATATATGTGGAAGAACAAGAAACAATGTAGTCTGAATGGGACATAAAAGTAGCTGAAATGAAGATACCAATCTTACTGGAGAGGATCGGTAACATTTCCTACTTGGCTAACACTGCTTCAGCTATAGCAACATGAATCAAATAGGTTACAGATTTTATTTCCATTTCTCAGAAGATTTTATGTAAAACCCTTGCATCCCAGCTATGACCTCATGTGGAAAGCTTACAATACCCTTCATAGTAACAGAGAAGGGGGACGAGTTAACAGAGAAAAACAGAAGTTTTAGTTGGGTGCTGATTGTTCTTTTAGTAGAAATGAGATCATAATTTTGCTTTAATTCAGATACATGGCTTTGTTTAAAAAGGGTTGAAGGAAAGGATGAACTTAACCACAGAAATGTGGAATACTTAGCTGAAATAAAATCCCTACAATTTAACTTTCCATACATCATTTCATCCTTTTTTCATCTATTTTCTTCAATCTTCTATTTACTAGGAAATATCCTGGGTGTCATAAAATATTTCTCTATATGATGATGCTGTTCGAGTACTGAAAATCTATTCCAGGGTGTATAATCATGCCTCTATTTAATTTGACTTTTGTGAAGTCAGTGTTATAACCCTTAAGAAAAGTGAATTATAATTTTGTTAACTACTCAATATTTATTGCAAAAAGTCTAATCTTTCACTGTTGAACATTATAGAATCATAGAATCACTG
>NW_010226529.1:0-1604 GCF_000690775.1 Eurypyga helias
TGACTGAACCCAGCACACTTGTCAAGTAGAGACTTTGTCAAAACCCACTGAAAAAGAACTCCAAATTGTTATTAAACAGGTCCCAGTTAATACTAAATCAACTTTACAAAATAGACGAGTCTTGGATTTGCTCTTAGTTTAAGAACAAGGGGTGTGTGGAATTCTTAATTTAGACAAAGAATATTGCTGTATTCACATGCCAAACATCACTGACAACCTGCAAGTGCAATTGGACAAAATTAAGAGTAGCAGAAGACAGCAGAGTGATCAGGGATGCAGCGAAAAATAATTGGCTCAACAAAATCCTTCAAGGATTGACTGGGTGGTCTCTAAAAGGATGTTTAGGCACATTATTAGAAGGAATAATCTATGTGGTTATGATTAAAACTATCATAGGGATCTGCATATATTGTACTAAGAGAACCCCTGAAAAGAATATAAGGAAGTAGTAAGAAAATCAAACTACTTCCAAAGGGGGGAATTGTTACAGGCCCGATGTTAGTCTTTGTCAGGTTGACAAGCCCAAGTGTCAAAGGTTTACTCTTAGAATAATATAGCATTCAGTGTGTTCTTGTTCTTTGTGTTAGGCTGACAGTATCAATGGTTAACTCAGAATAATAGAGCAGTCGAGATGTCTTTCTGTGTTAGGTTGTTGAGACAACATTCTGGTTTTCACTATGTTCTGTTTTGCACTATGTTCTATTTTGATGATAAATTGTTAGGATCAGGTGTTTTGACTTTATTCTGGTTTTCACTATGTTCTGTTTTGCACTATGTTCTATTTTGATGATAAATTGTTAGGATCAGGTGTTTTGACTTTATTCTGGTTTTCACTATGTTCTGTTTTGCACTATGTTCTATTTTGATGATAAATTGTTAGGATCAGGTGTTTTGACTTTATTCTGGTTTTCACTATGTTCTGTTTTGCACTATGTTCTATTTTGATGATAAATTGTTAGGATCAGGTGTTTTGACTTTATTCTGGTTTTCACTATGTTCTGTTTTGCACTATGTTCTATTTTGATGATAAATTGTTAGGATCAGGTGTTTTGACTTTATTCTGGTTTTCACTATGTTCTGTTTTGCACTATGTTCTATTTTGATGATAAATTGTTAGGATCAGGTGTTTTGACTTTATTCTGGTTTTCACTATGTTCTGTTTTGCACTATGTTCTATTTTGATGATAAATTGTTAGGATCAGGTGTTTTGACTTTATTCTGGTTTTCACTATGTTCTGTTTTGCACTATGTTCTATTTTGATGATAAATTGTTAGGATCAGGTGTTTTGACTTTATTCTGGTTTTCACTATGGTAAGCTGTTTTGGACAATGCTCTGGGGTTTTTTTATGATGTTTTTAGATGCTAAGCTGTGTTGATGATCCTCTGTCTCTCGCTATGTTAACCTAGTTTGATGATACTGTGGTTTTCAGTGTGTTTTCTCAATGCACATTGCTGAGAAAGGTTTGATAACAAGAGATGGGCCCCTTGCTTATCAAAAGCAGGAGGGTACATGCTCTTTAGTACCTCAGCAGTGTCCTTGTAAGCTGAGAAGTGGTTTTGTAGATTAGTGGATGTTTAAGGAATTTTGTCGGGTCTGTCCACT
>NW_010226530.1:0-31374 GCF_000690775.1 Eurypyga helias
CGCCTTCCTCACGGCAGCGGTGTCCTTCACGCCACCGGGAACGGGCTTTGCCGGGGGCAGTTAGTGAATTTAAGGGGAAACCCACACGAGAGAGATCCGAAGCCGGGCTTACATTCCGTGTGGCACTCTATTACGCTCCAGTTCCCAACACGATTAGGGTGATTCAGAGAACGGGGTCTTAGTTTGAGAAAACAAATAGCTCTTCCAGCAGCGATGCACGTTCAGCTGGGAAAAACAGGTAGGGATGGTGTTGATAGCTACTGCAGCACTGTTTTGAAAGAATCCTCTAAGATGTTGTTAAACCACACTGTGGGGGCGTTAACGCGGGGTTGTGTGACTGGGGGCAAAAGGAGTCTCGAGGTAACCTTTAAGGAAACGGCACAGAGCAGCAAACCCCTGATTTCTCTCTGTAACAACTCGCAGTGGTCAGCTGTGAAACACTGACATAGCTTTTTCATGAAGAACTAAACCAAATGGAACATAGGAGAGCAAATGACATTCAATTAAAGGGGTCGGGAATTTCCAAATGGAAAACTTACTTTTAGGGCCCATCCCCGGGTGTTTGTAGAAGAGCTGAACCCAAAGTTCAGCCAGGACTGACCGAACTCTGCTAATCCACTGCACCCTTCTCCTCACCAATAGATCGGAGTCCAGGAGAAACTGGCAAAATGAAGCTTCCCTCATACCTTTCCACTTGCTCCCCCTTAGGCATTCCTTTTCTCCTTGATTTTATTCAACCCCCATTCCAAGTGTTGGGTTGATTAAAAAAAAAAAAAGAAAAGTGAGAAATGTTGTAATTCTGTGCTATTTATTGTATCTTTATCTATAGCTCGTATACACTACATATCTGTAGCATAATGCATCTGTAGTATGAATACATGTATATGCACATATATAATACATATACAAGAATATGTGAGGCTACATCTTTAGTCATACTAGTCAATGTACAAGCCTGTAGCCCCAGTGCTTTTCTTCAGCCCCCTTGAGCCACCCCAACACACTCCTTAGCTCATTCCCTTCCTGCTAGTCAATCTACTTGCCAGTGATGTAAGTAGTATCATCTAACCGCAGAACCGTAGCATCTGAACTCCTCTGCCCGTGCAGGCACTAACCAAGAACCACTTCCTCTTTCTCATCAAATTCTTGTCCCTTGACAGTTTTTGTTCCTTCTCCCTAAAGGGATGTGTGAGCCAGACGTTGAAAGTCTTACAGCGTACAGACCTTCCCTTCCTTCTCTCGCTGGGGAGGAGGAATCAGGTCCTAAACTTAAGAGTTCTTAGAAGCTAACTGCCATTGGCACATGAGCTAAAAGATACCAGAATTGGCAGGTAAGCGTGGGCTACTTGCATTAGTCTTGCAGTTTTATGCAGCTTTCCACAAAAGGTTTAGTGATAGCCCAGTCATAAATACATTGCTCTGCGTCCCTGCTGTGGCCATGGAGGAAATAGGGATTGGCTAACGCGGTAAGGAATGAGTCACCTACAGATCTCATTCTGCTTCTCCTTTATTTCGCTTTTGTAATTACTTTTACTTCCCACATTTGAATATATCTCCATTATTAGAAATGGGAATATATTCCCCTCTCCTGAAGAGTTTTCATACATTTATACTTTAATAATGTTTCTTTGCAAAGTGATTCAGTGACCCCAGTTACCAGGCATGCTCTACCGTAGCAAGACAATTCCATGTTCTAATTGAGCCCTTCACTTGTTCAACTCAAGGCATATTTGCTGAACTTCCTGAATGAACTTGTCCTCCTACACTCTCCTGAAGTGCATAGCTTTAGCTTTTCTCTCTCCTCGTACAGCCTCTTTCTCCTAAACAGAACAGCTCCCTGGCATTTTCTCTTGTCTGTGCCTTTTCTACACTGGTGTAAATTCCACCGCATTCAACTTCCAGTCTTTCAAAAGCCAGCTTACACATCTTCTACAGTACAGTTTCCAAAGTTCTCATCTCAGATGAAATGCAATTTTTCTTTAACCCATGGCTAAATTTTCTAGCATTAAAAATGTTACCTGCACTTTCTAAAATGCGGTGTCCTAATGGTCTTAAAATTCAGCTTTAAACACTGTATTAAAATCGGCATTGTGGGATACAGTGTCTTTGTGTCTCCCCTCTACTTAATTTCAGTAGTAAAGTGGAGTGGAATTAGAGAAAAGGTCTACACGTAGATAAACAGCTGGGAAAAGAGAGAAGGGTAAAATTAAATGTTTACGGTGACATCTAAGAGGTGTTTGTGCTTGTGCCATCTTTGCTCAGTGCACACACAACTGAAGTAGGAGATAAATGGTGAGGCAAACCCCATTTTTAAACAATATTCATCAGTCAGGGTAATTAAAATAACAGGTCACTATACAGGACTGGAGAAGATCTCAAGGTCAGTACTGTTTTGGCCAGGTGATGAGTTTCAGCAGTCATTTCAGACAAATGTGGAATGATACATGTCAGTGAGTGGGAAAGGAGGGGGAATGATTATTTTTTGTGAACACATATGATGATGGAGATAAACACATCTATGAAAACGTCAGTTTGATGCAGCAGCAGCGCAAACGTACATTAGTTGTTCAACAGTTTGAAGACATGAAAATGGTAAAACAGAAAACACCGTTATCCTATGCTATGGCGCACTCATGTTCCAGTTTCCATCCCTTTCTTCCTCTCAAAAAGGATGAGGTAGGCAGGGTGCGCTGAAGGGCAGCAAGTTTGATCAGCCATGTGAGGCAATTCTGATCAAGGGACAAGTAAACAGGCCAGGATTTTTCAGTGGGAGAAAAAGAGGAGTAGAGGGAAGTGCCCATGACAGAAATCAGGAATGGGTATGATAGGGTCATCCTATGATAGTGCCTAAAATAGGAATCTGTAAAAACAGGACTGTCTGAGGAAGTTCCTGAGAATACAATTCCTAGACATTGGATGGGTTCAAATTGGGTCCCAAAAGGGCATTTGAGATGTCCCTGGGGATCCCACCTGGCATTCAGCTACCACTCCAAAACAGCACAAGGCTCTTGCACGTCAAAGACATGCACTGGCCAGCCCTGTGAGGATGTGTGGAGTATGCTAGGTCACCCGAAACAGCTCTAAAGGGCCATGCTTAGGCAACAGCAAAAGCAGCCACTTGGGAAGTAGCCAGCACCACTAGCTGTTGTCACAGGAGACAAGCTGCCAATTCTGAGGTTACCCCATGTGTCACAAAGCTGCTGCGTACCGCGGGCAGCCCCAGAGGAGCTGCACCAGGCTGCGTAGTCACACCAATACCGCTGCTGTGGGCAGAGGCCACAATGACACAGCTTCGTTCGTGCCGGAACCGAGCCAGCTTACGTGTTTCTTCGCAGTGCTGCACCTCATAACGCAGGCACAGCGTAAAGCTAAATATTACTGCTGCTGACAACAAAGCTTCTGGTGTTGGTCTCCACGGAAGCCTCGTTTGAAGGTGGCATGGTTGCAGGTATGACTGCACGTTATGTAGATTAAGAGACTGGAAAAGAGAGGACCCAGTCATGGGTTGAGTCTTTACAGCTAGCTGGTAGGTAAAAAGTTCTCCTGTGTTTTTAGTACTAGTATATTTTGCATGGAATTCAAAGGTACAGAAGCCACAGAACTTGGGAATGTCAATCATTTTTGAGAGAAAAGCTTTTTTTTTTTTTAATTACTACTTCTTGTCAGTAAATCAAAGTAGCACAATGCATCACGTTTACTGTAATTCTGGAGAAAACTGTGGTTAAAAAGGTCAAGTAATAGTTACAGCAATCTCTCCTTTCTCTCCCTTCTGCAGTATTCTCACCAACCAAGAATTTTACATTCTGACGCTATTCAAAAAGTTGCAGCAAACACAGATGTTTCTGAAATGTGGGAGAATGATTTGCGCCCCATCCTGATAGAAAGATACTCGGGGTCACCAGGAAATTCTGTCGTCCGACAGGTAAGACAGCATTTGCTGAAAACCTCTACCAGCACCTACGATTTACATTGCGGTGTCGCCCTCAGTGACCGCTAAAGGCACAGGCGCATTCCTTTCATGCGGTAGGATGAACTCCACCATTGTTCGAGTCGAGACTGCAGAGAGCCTACGTGACACAGCCTGCACTTCAGCTGACGTCATTTCCCAGGGCTGCAGAGTATGATGACTAAAATAAAGTAATCTGGTTTCAAATATATATTTTGAATTAAAAGGCTTGCCTTCAGGTTTGGTAACCAAAGCACAGCACACCTGTTGTCCTTTCCCTCGCATGAGCAGGTTTTTGGTCACTGGTTCAAACACCAAGATAGTGCCAATAAGTTTATTTACCACTCTGCAATTGGTAGACTGGAAAATGCAGCTTTTTCGTACACTGTGTGTGCGCCCATGTTTCTATAGTTTTGTGGTTTCTTTAGTGATACCCTGGAAGGCAGCCAAATTAAAGGGAAAAAAGTGAAACAAACAAACAAACAAACAAAAATCCCAGCTGAGCCTGGGCTAGAAAACCACAAATCATGTTCCAAATAGCATCATCCTGTTACAAGGTAACAGCGTGTACCAGAGCAGGGCACCGAAAGAAAAAAAGAGTCGTCCGACATCGTCAAAGCACAGTGGAGTTTGAAACGGATGGCATTTCCTTGCTAAGGCACAGAAAAAGCATCAGACTCCTTGAAGGGAGAAAAGGCTAATGCCAGTCACGGCTCGTGCACACTGGGAACTCCATCCAGGCTTACATATTCCCCATAATCCATAACAGACATCCTTTGCTCTGCTGACAGGTAGAGGATAGACCATACAATGCCATAAAAGTGTTCGGAGGGTGACCACAAACAAAATGGAAGTTTCTTCTAGCACTAAAGTTTATGGCAGTATTCCCACTGACTTCACTAAGAGCAGGACAAGTCTTCAAAGTCTATTTTCTTTTTTCCCCTTAGAGGCTTTTCCTAATGTTTATTTAAAGAGAGAGGAATCTGCCTTGAAGAAGTACTCTAGGGACCCATATAAATAAGTTGCTCAACAGAGATGGTCCTCTAGAAGAGCTAGCCAGAACTCTGTATGAAGTGTAACTGGGGTGTCAGAGGTATTCTCTCTGGGTAGGAAGATGCCCAAAATGAATGATCTCTTTTACAGTTTCACATTCTTAATTTTTTATCTTTACATGAGATACACTTGGTTTACCTTTCACAAGGGCCTGTGGTGACAGAACAAGGGGTAACGGGTTTAAATTGAAAGTGGGGAGGTTTAGATTGGATATCAGGAAGGACTTCTTCGAGAGGGTGGTGAGGCACTGGAACAGGTTGCCCAGAGAAGCTGTGGATACCCCATCCCTGGAAGTGCGCGCCTGAAGCACCCTGGTCTAGTGGAAGGTGTCCCTGCCCATGGCAGGGGGGTTGGCACTAGATGATCTTTAAGGTCCCTTCCAACCCAAACCACTCTGTGATTCTATGATACACTTACAGGATTGGATTTTTAAAACACTATTCTGAAATGCTTAATTATTTCTTTTATTTACAGGAATCAGACTCTTACAGCCTTGTAAACAACTTACGTTGCTTGAAAGGCAGATTTCTCATAGAAGCTAAAAAAAATCCCCAAACAACCCCCACACCAAACAAACCAACCTCCAGCATTTTTTTTATACCGCTGTGTCGTCTGTGTGTGGTAACTGTCAAAACAGCCACACCAGGTTCTTTGCAGCCTGTGCTGACATTCAACTTAAGGGCACAACCGAGTTTAGATTTGAAGAGGTAAACATTGAATCTGTCCTGGTTACACCTGAAAAAAACCTGGCCTGGAAAGTTCAGAGATCAGGATCTTGACATGCCATACTAAAGGCAGTCATTCAAGGCATCTTCAGCCTTTGAAGACGAGAGACAAAAGGGAGAAGTGAGAAGCAAGTGGCCAGTCAAAGGCTGAGGTGGCAAAGATGTTGCTTATTTTATACAGCCATGTTACATTTTTTGCTATAATAGGTGACTTTTGAAATTACTATGTATTTACAGAAATAAGATTAAGTGCCACTGCTGACACTAGTGACAGTTTGTCTGCAACATCTTTCTGAAGTGAGCAATATTAATCCGATTTTTATGTTTTAATTGCAGCACATCAAGCACCGTCTCCAACGATTGCACGCTGGTTGGGTGACTGAAGAAGACACATTTCAGAGATACACGCCATATGGATATCAAACATTTTCAAATATTATCAGCACCCTTGACCCCTCTGCAAAACGCCATCTAGTACTTGCTTGCCACTACGACTCAAAATTCTTTGGACAGCAGTGGCAGGAGAGAGCGTTTGTAGGAGCCACAGACTCAGCTGTGCCTTGCGCTATGATGTTGGAGCTGGCACGTGCCCTGGATAACAAGCTTCAGTCGATCAAGGTGGTTTGTTTGTTTTATTTGCTTTTGGGTTTGCGACAGCGACAGGCCTCAGGGCATTTGTGTGTTCCCTCCCACTGCTTGCGTCCCCAAGTCTCTGATTGCTGTGCCGGTAGTAAAACTCCTGTTGACTTCAAGAGGAACACAGAAGTTGCCATAAATATCTACTGCTTTAGAGTATGTTATCACACTAAAAGTTCTTATGCAAACGGTGGTGACCTAAAAGTTATCTGATAAACAGGAACTGTATTAAGAATAACAGCTTATACGTGGATAATCCATGTTTTATTGACTTGGTAAAATACAATCCTGCTTTCTATCTAAAAGGCACAGGACCCTACTCGGAAGCACCTATGGTATCCAGTAACATCTAGGGTCATTAACAAAGTTTTGTTGCTTTCCAAATCTTGCGGTTTTTTAAATATCTCACTTGTATTCTGTTTCGGGAGACGAATGAACTAATTGCTGTGCAGGAGAGTTACACTTGCGTCCCTCCGTCCCGAGGGACGGAGAATGGTTTCAAGCTTTTCTTCATGTTTTCCTTTATCAACTTGAGTAGTTTATTTATGCAACAAGTGACATCCGAGTACAGGAAAACCGTCAAGTAATAATATAATCTTATCAGTCTGTGCTCCCTATGCTATGAAAATCTGCTCTGAAGTGCTGCCGTTACCAGGCTCACAAACCTGTTGAACTGAAAGCTTGTAGGATTACAGATTCATGACTGCCATCTACTGGTGCAGCATTTGCTATTTGCAGACGAATACTTCCCAGATACTAACAGAGCTTTCACAGGAAAAGCTCTCCCGGGTGCTTTACAGAGTGTTGGGAATACACTCAGCTCAGGTATTGAGATTAGTGGTTGGCAGTTGTTTCCGGAGACTGACTTGGTGCCTCCTGACATTAGCATATTAAGAATTAGAAGATTAAGAATATGCCGATGTTTTTTTATCACAAAATGAAGCACTCCCATACTACATACGCTTTCATTGAGAAGTTTTGTTTAGAATAAATTTGCCTGATGGTTATTTGTGGAACAACCTGCACACCAACTTGAAGACTGGAGTTTTTTGCAAGTAATACATCATTTTCTGATGTGTAAGATGACAGCATTTGACAAAAAGACAGTCCTGTTACTTTGCACAGGCTGCCATTTGTAGGGTCTTTTAACACAGTATACTTTGGGATCCATCTGCTTAATTCATTAGCCATGACCTTTCTGCTCTGCGCATAGTGGCGTAACAGGCTTCATTACGTGTTCAGCCAAATCTATTTATACTTGGACTTGAAGCTGTGATTTTTATCGTGATGTTTCTCTGGGTATATAGAGTAAGTTTAAAGATAAAAGGGCAAAGACATCCCTATGTTATTAAGACCTGGGAATGCGTTAGTGCTAATAATAATTACTAACACTACTTCCTAAAATTCAAACGGCATTAATACAGTTTCCTCCAGAATGTAACGCCGACTGCCTGCTGTCAAAAGAGCTCTGTCCTGTGCAAGGGACAAAGGGCAGCAAAGCATTGCCGTTAGAGAAATCCATATTGCACTCGGAGTGTGATCAATATCATCCTGCCCACGTGAGCCACATTTTATACAAGTTTTCCACTACTGTTTATATTGGATCAGCTCCAGCAAGCTGTGAGCTGTAGCCCGCACAGGACATGACTGTTGGCAGTGACCCCACCTTTGTAATCACATCATGCAATGTCACTCGAAGGAACATTTATTCATAGAGGGGTTAAATTATTTATGGTGACTTCCAAGATGACAGTTCCCAGAACTGTTCGCACAGCAGAACCGAACTGGATTTAGCCATGCTGTAGATTTTTAGGAAACGCCGTCAGTGCAAATAAGCCTTCAGAGAGTAAACAGAGAGAGAAAAAAGCCTCCTTCTGCTTTGGGAATTGATTTCACACAGATGTCTCCTTTGTGACCTTAAATGCATTAATCACATACTTTTTTTACTGCTGTGATATTTTTGGTTGTTGAAAGGGAAGGGCCTGTCTAATCCTCCCTCGGTGCTCTGGTTTTAGGGTAAAGTCACCTGTGTGGTTGCGCGCGCCCCCCCGAAGGAAAAGAAACGGTCATTCTCCTCATGACTGACTGCTTTTTGTCCCTCAAAGAACCATCAACTTGAAAATACATCATTCACCTCCACTGAGCACAACTGGGGCAGAGACACTGCTCCTTTGGGGCGCGACCAAGTGATAATATTAGCGCTCACCGCAGGCGCTGTTGCTAACACGTCGCCTCGATGTTTGAGACGATGTTTCTGCTACCTGGTTTGCAGACCCGTCTCGACATGCTTGGCTCACGTCCACTGAAGTCAGAAATGAAACTGTTTAACCAGAACCAAAGTGATACCAGACTGGAGAACGTGTGACGGTGCTGGGTAAACGATAATGACTGTTCACTGCCACCCTTACACCAGAACCTGTGTTTAACAGCCATAGGAAGGTTTGCGTAGGGTACCTTGAAAATACAACCCCTACTGATGTCGCTTAGCTGACTACAGCATTTGTCCTTTACTATGTGTTCTGGCCAGAATCAGTTATGCTACTTTTAACTTCCTCCAACAGAGCAGCTCAACGTCAAGACCAGACCTTTCGCTTCAGCTCATTTTTTTTGACGGTGAAGAAGCCTTTGTCCGGTGGTCCCCTTCCGATTCCCTCTATGGATCTCAACACTTAGCTCAGAAAATGGTATCTACTCCACATCCACCAGGCTCAACAACCACAAATCAGCTGCAGGGCATAGTAAGTGGCTTTCACCTCCCTAATGAGTAATAGTAAACTGCATCTTTAAAATACTTAATTAGTAAGTAATTGGCCAAATTCCCAAGAAACCGTGAACCCTACCAAAGTTAAAGGAAGAAGCAGACTTGTGGAAATTTTATGAGATGAGATAAGAGAGAGTTGGCAAGAGCTTTTCAGATGAATCTGCACAGACCTTTGTGTAAGTATGAGGAAGAGTCATAGAAAAATCAAAATATACACATTTATTAGAACATAAACCAGGATACCCACCTTCTTCAAGAGAGAATTCAGAGTGATTAGGAAAGAGCACAGACGTAGTATCAGTCTGTGAACAAATCTCCCCTAGCTCAGCTCTAATCTACAGCAAGCTCCCTGTTTCCCTTTGATTCCTACTAAGATTCTGGTTGTCTGCTCCCTTCTCCCTATGGCCTTTAGCTTCCCTACTCACTGCTGAGACACTTTTCTGCTGTCACTTATCTTGTGACTCATAAAATGCCTTTCCCTTGAAGGACTTTGTTGTTCTCTGGGGAAAGAGCAATTTCCTCTTCTTTCTCCCCACCTACCACCGTTTTGCTTTTAAAGGGCTATATAAAACACAAACTGCAGACAAAGCAGTACAGCCTGCTTCGGCTCGAGGAACAGAGAAATGGCCTTTTTCCTCCATGGAAAGAGAGCAAAAGGCATCAGATTGGAACTGGGTTCTGCCAATGAGTTCTTCTCGGGCACCATGGTAGAAAAGCCGGCTCTTTGGCCAGAGCTATCAAAGACCTAGTCATGAACTGTATAGGAACCAAGAGGTCTCATTGCTGCTGCTGGTGTAGTCATGTAAGGAATGCTGTACTCAAGAGTCTTTCTTCTGCAGGACCTGCTTGTACTGCTGGATTTAATTGGTGCACCAAACCCCGTCTTTCCCAATTATTTTCCAAACACTATTCGATGGTTTCAGAGGCTTCAAGCAATTGGTAAGGAGAGGGGTATGGGCTTTTGATGCATTTGAAAACATAGTGTGTAGTTTCTGAATGTACTAAGTCCTGTAAATCAGATTTTTAAATTACTTTTCTGTTTCACAGTTACAGTATTTCATAACGCAAATGTTACATTTGCTGCATCTTAAACCTGTACAAAGATTTTACTATTTATTTAATAAAATTACTGAGGAAGATTCCCAGACACTTGGAAGCCATGAAACAGATTCTGTGACCCATTCACTCTGTCACTCTTGGGAACTGCTTCACTTCCGTGTTTTAGTTCTCACCCTCACCAAAATGACAGTAATAGCACCAGTCCTGAGGTCTTCTAAGTACTAAGCAAATGCAAAAGGCAGTCACCAACTTCTTTTTCTTCTTTGATGGAAAAAGCTTCCTGTGAGAAGAAGAATAATTCAAACGTGCTAACAGGCCACATATTGTCCCCAAGTCCTAATAATCCCTTTCATTGTGAATTGCAGAGCAAGAGCTACACAGCATGAATCTGTTGAAGAATCACCTTGTCGAAAGGCCCTATTTCCAGACTACTTTACATCGAGGCTTGGTAGAAGATGACCACATTCCATTTTTATTAAGAGGTACTGGAAGCTCTTCTATTTTAAAATGTAGGTTCAGTAACAAACGCATCATTCATTGAGTGAGCACATACATGTGAGCCTGTTTTTCAAGCTTATTTGCCCCAACTTGAGGCTTCCAAATCCAAGAGTCACAGCCCGACCAAAAGCACCAAGGTAGCATACCTATCGTCATTCTGCATGAGCACAACTCCAGTGGCACAGAGATGACGGAAATTCGTGTCCTACAAAGATAAGCAACAACAAACCCGCGGGATTTCACTACGTAGCACACGAGCCCGCTAGTTACTATTTCTAGAAGCAGTGGAAAAACTTGGTGGTCATGTCTTCAAAGACTACAAAAATCTCAAGAGATGTGCTGTCAAAGTATTACCTGTTAAATTTCAGGGCACTGACTCTTGCAAAAACTCACCTACTCAAAGCAGACATCCTCACTCGCTAAAGGGAACGGAGATTTGGTAACTCTCAGCTCGAGGGGTGCGAAAGGTACGTAGAGTAGCCAGCAGACATAGCAAAGGGCATGATAGGCCTGGAATCCCTCCTGGAATTAGGCACAAACCTTAAACTGGGGTTCTCTATCTAAGCATTCTGGCAGACACCTATGCCATGACCTCTGGCTGCATTCATCCTCTTCCTTCCGGATGCAGTCCAAGAAAGGGAAGGCAGTTGTACTACTGCTGCCACCACAGGTCAGTCATTAAAGCATTCATCCAAGTTCAAGATGGGGATTTGACAATCCTTTTCTCAGCAGAGCATCGTCAAAACTACAGTGGGCCAGGGAAGGGTAGGAGATGTAGGACACTCTTCTGGTTGAAGTTTTCCACTGACAGCAAGGACTGCAAGAGTCATACTGCTAGGACAGGGTGGGACAAAAAGGAATATAACACTCGTTCAGTGGCGAGGGTATCTGACTAGAAAAGGGGTGGGGTATCTTCATACCCGGCCCCTGATTTTACCATCGCTTGTGCGCTGTTAAGGACCAAGTGAAGCTCACACGAGTGGCTACGCCTCTCCACTTCCAACTGAGCGCTGTCTTCACCAAGCTGCAGTTCCTGTCTCCCGCTCATGGCTCTTCAGCTCTGTGAATCTTTGCTTTTTCACGGCAAGGCAGGGCCCCGGTCCAACAAGACCAACACAGCCGTCGTATGCATGTCCAGGCATATCAAACATCCTGCGTAGGAGAAGCTGATAAGGGAAAAAACAATGACCGCACCTCAGAACATTTTCTAATAGCACGAGTAACGCATAGTGAAGAAAACAGATTCCGCTCAGTGGTAGGCAGCTGAAAAGTGACATAGGAAAAGTGGTAAATCAGGAAAGAGGCTGGAGAGAAACAAGGCTCCACTGCCCTCAAAAAGCCATCAGGAAGCAGAAGGCTGATTTAACTCTTCTTTTACCTAAACGTTGCAGTACGTATAGGTGGCTTGATGTGTATGTACCCGCACAGGGATACAGATTCTTTCCAGTGGAAGTTCTTTTATCTTTACAAAGTAAAACCAGAGACGCCCTATTTTGTCATTTATGGCGAGGTCTAAACGTGGCTTCAAAGAAGCACTCAATCTCAGCGCTGTCACAAGAACACGGTAGCCAGTTTAGGGTTTGGGGAGCTGCAGTGGTTTCTCTGCCCCTTGGTAGCTCCTAAACATGCTGTCAACAATGACAAGGCAAAGGATCTCAGGAAAACAAAAAAGCAAGCATCAGAAAAACAACTAGCTACAGGTGCCTTAAAAAAGGGGGGGGGGGAAGTAGTCAAAATGAAAGGAAGGTGCCAGTTTTAGGAAACGCAGTGAAACGGATGGGCTGCAGTCACAGGCTTCAAACAAGAGAAGGTAAAAGGAAGCTGCAGTGGCACACGCTTCTCTGAAGTGAGCATACTCAGTAGTTACTGACTTGTGCTCAGTGGTGAGATGTCAGCTGGCTTAACAGAACTTCTCCAATATTTCTTCTCCACATTTCACTTTCCTCCTTGTAGGGGTTCCAGTGCTACACCTGATTCCATCCCCTTTTCCTGCTGTGTGGCATACCATGGAGGACACAGAAGAAAACCTTGACAAAACCACTATCGACAACCTCAGCAAAATCCTGCAGGTGTTTGTGCTGGAGTATCTAAACCTGTGACAGGCAGACGGGCAACAGATCCCGCTGCACTGTAAATCCTGTTTGCCCACCTCCGCATTTGCCATTTTATTGCATTTGCCATTTAATTGCATTGGAGAGTGCTGAAGCAAAGCAAAACGTAACGACAGCCCCCTGGCTAATGTTCCATGTAGCCAAAAAAAGGTAGCATGAAGTAAGAATTAGTTTCAGCCTGGAAAGAATTTGATCCTTCCATGTCTTACCCCTGAATAAAAAAAGAACCTGGAATTGTCCCACATTGTTATCACTGGTTTATGTCATGGATTAAGATCCCAGGAGGGAAGGCCTCCTGACTTCAAGTGTTCGCTACAGTTTGTACAGGGTGTGACCAGCTTGTGCAGCGTTCAGCAATAGAAATTCGGACATTATCAAAAGAGCCAAAAGTCACACTAACCCAAACTTCTGCTTTGGGTTACACTGAAGCACCTCATCCTGAAATGAGTTGCTAGAACTCCTGACACACAGAAGGAGTATTTAAGCCTCCCTGCTCTCTCTCCTTCCCCTCCAAGGAGTGCTGGCAAGGGCTCTTGCCCGCCGACAGCAGGCCACCAGGAAACAGAAATAACCCAAATTCCATTTTCTCCCCATTGTCTGTTGGATACTTTTCGATGGAGAAAGGTGGTGGGGAGTGATGCTAAGGGGAAGGCACGTGGGGGGGTTCCATTGTGTTTTGACTGCACCACAGGAGATGTAAACAGAAGAAGCAGCGCCCCAGCACACACCATTCATTCACATGAGAATCATGCACAATTTGACCCAAAATGAAAAAAAAACCCCTCACAATTTGACCTGCTGGTTTTAGTAGAGATTACATCAGCAGCGATCATACTAGGAAAGCAATCGCATTAGAAACTATAGCTTTAGACAACTGTAAAGGCAAAGTGCTGTCTGTCAAAGGTAGAACAAGTATGAGGGTCAGAAGCAAGAAGATGGTTTAAGCACCAAAAATTAAGGACAAGCCTAGCCTGTATCAGGAAAAGATCCTCACCAGTTTAACCACTGTGCTTTTACATTCCTTACTGAAACTATTCAATAAATTTAGTGTAATGCTCTAGCAAAAATCTAGCCTGGAGTGAAATTAGTAGAAGCCAGAAGGACAGCATTCAGGAGTTACCTCAGCATTATGGTTTCCACTGGTCAGAAAAAGAGGAGAGCATCTGAAGAAAATAAAAAAATATAATCAAGGTGGTAGAGGATGAACTGAGAAAAGCCAAGTCAGTAATTTACTGCTCTGAACTTCTTCCATAAGAAAGTTCTATCCTGGGCAAAGAGATTTAGAAAGGAAATAAGCTGTCAGTATTTTACCATTTTCCTAAGGCAAACATTTCTGCACCTAAGACAATGTTTACACGTGTATTTTCAAGTCACAACAGAAATATCTATTTACAGCAATGCAAATTTGTAGCATTTTACTATTACCGGACAGCCTGAAAATGAAATTGAATCTGGTTTGGTTGCTCAAGATGAAAAGTAAACATTTTATGTTTTCCCATCACTTTAACATTTGTGAGCTGTCTCTATCTGGCATGCAACTTCTGCAATAGAACACAATGAAAATGCTAACAATTGGGCAGAAGTGTTTATTTTCAGGTATTACTGCACATCTGTGTGACTACATCAGAGCTATTTGAACGCTTTGCTGTCGTATTCTCCTCTACTTCAGCCCACGAGGAAACACTGTGAGCTACTAAATCAAATCTTCTGAAGGCCAGATACTCCGAGCACTGTAAGGCACCCGCTGAACCCGCCAGAGCGACGAGAGGGAACGGAACGGCCACATGCAGGAATAGCAAACACGAGCTTGCGTGGCCAATGTCATTTTTGCAGGTGAACTCCTGTGGTACTTCGTGCTTTGCAGGGCCCTGACAAATGCTTTACGCACTTGCAGCGTGCCGCTGCGCTTCTCCAAGTATCGGAAAGTTAACTTAAAACAGGCTTTACCATGAAACGTGGGATCAGGGGGTGGTTGTAACTGGGAAAAGCCCCTTTTAAAACAAAATCTCTGTTGGAGTTAACTGACACCATAATTTAACCACGTAGTTTACACCAAATCTCCAGCATGTCAGTTTTGTCACTGATTTCTTCCTGCCTGAGTATGCAGGTCTCGTGTTACGTCTACTCCTTCGTTCAAACAAATGAGATATGGGCTGGTGTAACACGATTCAGTGGTTCTCAAAACACGAAGAGGCTGGCTTTTTGGGGGGGGAGGGGAAGGTACAGGAAAAGGCCATCTCTGAGCCCTGCAAAGGGTTTTCTTAGGAGAGGGTCATCATCTTAGCAATTTATAGGATCCATCATTCATTTTAAAAGTAACTGCTGGAAGGAAAACTGACACCAGCCCAGTAACCCGGCAAATCCAAGAATCTAAGCTCCCAAAAGCACAAGAACCTGAAGTAGTCAATAAAGCAAAGACGTGGTGCAAGGTGGGTTGCCGCTGCTGTTGAGGCAGAGAACAAGCAGGGAGGAGAAAGTCCAGCCATTTAATAAAGTACCTAGAAAACAAAAAAAATAAAAGCGAAAAACCTGGATTGTATCTCTTCCACACCAAGTATCCCCATCCATAGGATTGGATATGCACAGCACAGATAATCCCTTCAGAATTCAGAGACAGGCTTTATGTTGAACAGTTTATCCCTGGAGTGTTTCTCCATCCCTCCTGGATGGTGGCAGCAGGGGACAGAAATCAACTGAGGGAATTCAATTAATCTGGTAATTACACAAATCAGCAGAATTGCTGCACGGGTTCTCTCCTCATACAGGATTTGTCACATCTGAATAAAGGTGGGGAGCAAAAAAACTATTGGTCTACCACCCACGAGAGGCTGTCACTGGCTGGGCAGAGTCCTAAAGGTGCACGTGGTTATTACCTGGGTGAAGGAATGTAGAATGGAATGAACTCGAGAGCCACTACTCAATACGTAAAGCTGCAACCCCCCCATGTTACTTCAGCTGTTTTTATCGTAGTAGGTGCTCCAGCTCCTTTTATATCAGGACAATGTAGTTTTCCACAAGAATCCGAAGCCTGAGTAATGGTACACGCCTCTCGAACTCCCTAAAGCTCCAAGCACTGACCTACAAGGGAATCGCTCCTGTGCAGTCAGTGGGAGCAAGTTAACGAGTAACAGTGCCAAAGGCTCTGGCAGACAGAGCCGACAGCAAGTGCCAGTCCTCCTCTTCCTCTAGCTGGGGCAGCATTCCTGGCACCAGCAAGGAAGACAGCACAACTTGGCAATTCTCACCACATTTTGAGTAAATATTTAGACTCTGACCACCAAACAGCCAAATGCAATTAGTAAAGACGAAATGCAGGAAAAATGCTTTCTGTAGAATTAATTACAAAGACCCAGTCTACGTTCGTAGCAGACCCAGCAAAACAGTTGTGGAGTTTCACACGTGCCCTCGTTGCGGCTGAGGTATCGCCCGCGAGCATCACTCCGACAGTCAGCATACATATAAAAAAGATAACTGTAAAATCTTGCACACAAATTACCACTTTTTCCTTGTTGTTTAAGGACGACACTGATTTTATTTTCCTCGTATAAAAGGAGACGTTACTCTGTGCTGATTTAACAAATATGCTTCATATATCCATAACAATAAAGCAGCTAAAAAGCTGTTCTAATCTCTGAAAGAACCTTTATCACCTGCACATGAGATATATACTGTAAACAGTCACTCAAAAAAATAATTCTGTTAAAGGGCTTATATTGCACTTGGAATTCTGGAATTCTCATTCTCCCTTCTCATTTAAAAATCAAAGATCAGCTTCATTTTTTTATAAAATGGAGCTTTAATTTTCTACTAGAAACAAGGAGGCATGCAATCAATGTAATACAATGTCTTTAAAACGCCAGAAAAAGGGGCAAGCGTTGGCTTATGAAACCGGAGTGAGGAACAGTTCTCAAGATAGGCCTCGCGAGAGTAGGACGGTGTAAACGTGCTGCTGGCTCTAAGGTGTTGTGGGTGCTGTAGAGAGCGCGGTCTAGCTCAGCACCCAAGAGGTACAGGGAACCTGCCTGTCGAGCGTCCTGTGCTTCGGGGCAGTTTCCACGCAGCAACAGCACGGGTAACAGACTCCACAGGCAGCGCAACAAAACAGAGGTGATGTCTGAGCTAACACTGACCTCACACAAACGCAGCCAGTCATTGCGAGTTCACTGTAACCTTTAAGTGCAAGTCTCCCAAGTCGCTGCATCTTCTAAGGCAGCAGTGAAACTGCCGTTAACTCTTGCTGCGAACGAAGTACAGAACCAGATTCCTACTCGTCGCTTACGTGGACTGTACACCAGTGGCAGCCTGGGCACCACCCTCAGCCAAAAACGTGCCGTCAAGACACCGTTGTGCAGAACGTCACCTGGCTTTGGTTGCACGAGCGATGCCCTCCTCCATGCACCAGAGCGAGAAACACAGGTAGTGCAGGTGGGCGGGGGGGGAGAGGAATGTCCTTATGCAGAAAAAGAAATCCTCAGCCAGCGTGCAGAGGCCACGGATCTTGAAAATTCAAATGAAGGCTGTTTTTCCCTCAACTCAGTTCTGCAAGAAAAAGATTTCTCTCAAATCCATTATCTTCAGGTAACATCAGTATCTTTGGAGTCCCTGAGATACTACACCTCCTGTAACCACCTTGGACAAACGGAGACTTACTCAGTACGCACATGAACAAGGTGGAAGCCAATGTATAGCACCCTGAGTTGCAAGTGAAACAATAGCAATGGGCAACCCATCCCTCAACAGCCGAGAGATGCAGGAGCAAGTGCAGGGGAGCTATTGCCGTGGGAATTAACAGACACATGCTGCGCTGCACAGGAGAAGAGGAAAAAGTTGAAGGATTTCTTGAAGGCCTTTCTCTGTTAGCAGAGCGGTGAAGAAAAACCAGCAGCCAGAGGGCAGAGCTCCCTGTGAAAGGCCCTGAAGAAATACGGCCTTCTAGGTGTGCAGTACAACGACCGTGCCAAAGCAGAGAAGAGTCAGGCAGTCTTGTTCCAAGTGCACCCTGGAGGTTAAGCACTCCAGCAGTGACTTTAAGAACTGTCAGCAATCACTGCCCTGTAGTCTGGATGTAAGCCGAGAATATAAACAGGGTTTTTTTTTCCCCTGAAACTACAGAAAAAATACAAAGAGGAAAAATACAAAGTCACGGTCGGCTCAGAGAATACTTTCCGTAGTCAAAAATGAAATACTGGCCTCAGAAACAATACAGCCATCTGCTCTGTATCTTAAGGAGGGTTGATCGTAAAAGAGAGGTGCTTGTAAAATCGTTAGTTTGAAATATTTTATTTCCCAGTATATTGCTAAATAATTTTGCAGTTAAACCAAAAAGGAAGAAATATCAGTGATGAACATGGAGTTCTTACATCTAGAAAGTGGTTCCTGAACTGTCTGAATTTCTATAAAAGCATCGATAAAAATGTAAAAACATGGTCTCACAAAATTAATGAGAATCTGAAATGCCAGATTGTCTTCACAATGGCCACAGTATGAACACTGATGGAGTTTTGCAACCAAAACCCGATTGTGACTTTGCCAAAAGATGGCTTAATACCGCAATCAAAACAGCGCTAAAACTGGGACTTGTATTTCTGCAGTTTCCTATTCTCTCTCAGCTGTTCCACATTCCGTCAGCAAGTCTCATTAGAAAAATACAATGCTACCCGGTCACGATTTTACTCTCCTACGGCGTTGTGCTGTATCTCAGTACGTTCCTGGGAAAATAAAGTGAATAAAAAGATGAGTAGAAATAGAGGATCTATAAAAACTACCTGTGAAGCATCCTAAGTCCGGAAAACATTTGTGGCATTACACAGGCTACGGCCAATGCAAATTAAAAATTGCAATTTAACCATTTCATCAGTATGAACAATGCACTTGGTTCCCAGCCATTTAGAATGATCTCACATTCCAAATGTTGATAAAAATTGGGTAATAAAAGAATTAAGTCAGTACCCTTAAGTACAATAAATAATGGTGTTTATTATGGTCGGGGTTCTCCACGACTGTTTGTTCCATATCTGCTTGGGACATTTGTAAAGCCAGTTCTGAATCCTTGAGTTGGTCCTGTTCCGGGTATTCCAAATCCTTGATTGAGTACACTGCTGCAGGGTGCAGATCCATGATTAAATCCCAGTCCATAGGGCCTCGTCTGAGTGTTTAAAAGGATGACTGGACTCACGTTTTTGCCGGGTGTATTAAAAGAAAACTCTGGCGGTGGGCTGCTGGGCTTAGCTGGAGTGGATGTAACGGGGTTCAAATTCTCAGCAGCTTTCAAGGACGGCAGTGGGATAACATGATGATCCGAAAGGCTCAGAATATTGTTTGCAATAGGCACAGATGATAAAGTAGGTCTGATCCAGTCATCTTTGAAAATCTGAACAGTCAAGGTAGAGACCAACGTGTACAATCTGTTAGTGACATGGGCAAGTACCATTTGTTCATTTGCATCTCTCCGAATTCGGACATGTACTGATCCAGCCTAGAAAGTGATAAAAATAAGTTGGCTGTTAACTGTGACTTCAATGACTCCCCAAATGCATTCAAGAAGAGGCAAGTTATCCTGCAGAGAATTACAGGATAATTACAGTTATCCTGCAGAGAATTACAGAATCTGCAGTGGAGGCTCCCGACTGAGAAACTTACTCAGTAATTCCACAGCTAGGATACATTTTGACCTTTCCTAACATGTTGATCTCTTATGAACATATCAGGATCATCATTCAGGACAAGCGAGTCTTAAAACCAAACTATGAAATGTGCATGTGTGATGGCAGGAGAGGGAAGGCAACAGCCAGGAAAGAACGTGGCCCTAAAGAAGGACAAAGTGCAGACAAACTCCATATGCCCAGTTGAGGAAGAAGTGTCATCACTGTGTTTTGGAGCAGGCAGAGGACAACACGCGTGGCGGACATGCTCCAAGGGGGACCGTTAGCAAGGACAGAGGTAGCGCTCCCTGTGGAACTCAGACTAAGAGCTTCTCCTGGATGCGCGCGTAACTGCGGGCTCCCCCGCCTTCCTCTCAGCGGAAAGAGAGGGGGTGAAGCTCCTTCACCCTCAGCTACTGCTGCAGGAGAGAACAGGACACAAAACAGAACTCCTCACATGCTTGTTCAGTTCATATTTAATGGAGAACAGGGTTCGCAGCTCGTGCTATATAAGCCATTTTCACATCAGATGGTGCAGCTGAAAACACAGCCGCACCTCAGGAAGCTTCTACTACAACCTGGGAGATGCTAGTAGGTAAACAGACATACAAAGGTTTGTAAATATCTGTGATCAGCCCAACAACACTGTGATCCAGTATTTTGGGTGGCAGAATAGTAAACTGAAAGCTGTTGTCACATTGGCAAGTCAGAGCTGCTGCCTTTTCCTTTTTTAAAGAAGGGTAGCATAATCAAAGAATTCAGAGGGAGATAAAATCTCGATTTCCCAGCTGTCACAACACACCTGCATCAACTTGGGAATAACCAAGTTCTGTGTGATCATTCTGCATCACAGAAACACCTTCACTGCTTTCAGAATATCGGGCCGTAACTGTAGCTGTTTTCTTGCACCCCCTCCTCCAGAAATGACAAAACCATACGATTCTGCTGGAGACCTTTGGTACCCGAAGGTGGATTTTTTCTCCCCTCCGAGACAATTTACACTAATACGCCATTTGAAAAATGTCTTTACCATTGTTACTGTTACTTTTCTTTACTGACAAAATACAACAGAAATGCTAAAAGAAAACGCATGCTTTAATCCAGAGCTGCAATAGCCGTGAACAATATTAAGCAATAAAAAAGCTTTAAAAAAAATATTAAGGCCAGAGAAGTTTTGCAATAAATCACAAGGACCGAGTACTGACTGCATCTAATTTTTTATATTTAAGATTTCACAAGCAATATCTCACTTAGTTAAACAAAAGAGTAAGTAGTAACTGACAGCTCTTTTTTAAAGGCTAGAAAGCCAATAAAGACGTAACTTACCAAAGTGCCAAAACCTAATGTCCAGAAATGCTCATTTCGAACTTCCAAGACGCCATCCAAAGTTGAAACCTAATTTTACAGAAACATCCAGAAATGTGAAAATAAATTAGAAATAATGTTTCAAATCATTTGAGAGATGTAATTTTACACACAGACAGCAGATAACACAGCATTTTCAGTAGTCAAATAAGTTTCCACACGCAGAATGGACAGCGTCTGTTAATGACGCCAACTAATGCTTATCTACTGTACTTCTGCGACCCCTAAACATCCAAATCCATTGAAAAAGCGCATTTACATTTCAAGTAACCCTTGCTGCCAAACTGCAGTGTTTTCTCAACTTGATATGCTGCGAGTCAACTGCTGCCTGTAGTCTCCCTTCCTCCCTCCACTCACGTGTGTAAACCACTTCAATGGTAGCTCGAATTCAGCTAATAAAAACAACAGCCTGCACTACTTTAACAGATTTGTTCCAGATACCTGAATGACACTATTCATCTTGGATAGTAAGGTCCATATTTACTACATGCAGCTAAAAAAGAACATTAAAAAAAAGTAATTCTTTTGCAATCTTCTTGGGACTACTCACAAAAACTCTTCACATTCCTGAATGCTTATTCAGTGTTAGCAGTGCACCCTGCTTTACATACTACACACTGACTTACCTCTCTAAGGAGTTTATCTAACTGGCCAATCACATGAGGTGGGGTTGTCTTTAAGAGAAAGAAGGGGGAAAAAAAAGAAAGAAAAGAAGTTACAACAAAGATTAACTGCCCCTGTTTAAGTAAGAGAGTCCTAAGTCTGGTCTACCTACACAAGAGCGCAACAGCATTACAGGATAAATTCCTACAGCTTCATGATGCGTATTTCTACTGCCCTTAAAATTCTTCTGGCACATCACAAATTGCCTTGGAACACTTCTTACGTACTCCAAACAGATTTTAGGCTTTAACGTTTAACAAACTGACACCACCAAACCCCTTGTTTTGTGACAGTGCCTTACCTGGAGCAGTACTTTCCCACTGTAGACACTCATGGGATACATGGTACCAAATGTCATCAAAGCAATTGCTATAGCAGAGGCTGTGTCTACAGCGAAATAATTGCTAGAAAGAGCAATTTTGAAGAAAAACAGGTATTTACATTTTTGAAAGGCGTAAGAATTTATATTTGATTCTTTTATATCATATACACTTACAGAATATCACATATACTAATCTCATCTGAACTATACATCTCTGAAGGAAGCTAATATATTTCATGGTGTCACAATCCCATTCACACAAAACACAGCTTTGGATGAGATCATTCTTTCCACATAAAAAATGCAATTTCCCATAGACTGGATACAAAAAGAGGGTTGTTTTTTTTTGTTTGTTTTGTTTAAACCACCACTGTACTTACTTGATTTCGATGAGCATATACGTAATGCAAAGAGCTAGAGCTCCAGCAATATCAATCAAGACAAAAGGGTTCATTCGTGGCAGAAAGATGCTGCTCAATCCTGGGATGATTCCACAAATACTGTAACAAAACAGAACAAACAGTTGTCAGCTGGCTGCTCATCGTTACTTCAAAGCCCTTAAAAAGTTACACCCACTGTTTCAGCATTTGACTTCAAATATGCCTTGCAGTCACAGCAAACGATGTCTCTGAGGTCTGTAAAGGCCCTTCCAACTCTGCTCAAAGTTTTGTATGAGTCTGATGTCAGCAAAAGTTAATCAAATTTAGATCCACGTCACATTCTTTCTCACATCTGAAACGAATACTTACCTCTTGCATCTTAAGTTTGCTTTAAGTCTACCTTCCCATCTACAAAACGTTATACTACACTAATATTTACACAGTTTTTCTACAAGTTAAAGTACGTATCTTGTGTTACTTCGTATTTTCTGGGAACACAGCTGGCTCTGTCTGCTGTACGCAGCATAAGTACTTCACAGGTTCAGACACCGCTACCACCTGAGGTTAAATCTGCGCAGGGGGGGAGGGGGTTTGCATATCACTAGTCTGCAATCCACCTGTTGTGCAAGTGTTCTAAAGGCAAAGCGAACTCATTCGTGGAGTCTGCAAAGAGGGAAGGGACCAGCTAGCTGAATCAGAGGAGACTAAAAAAACCAGAAGGGAACATTGGGAAAAGTTAGTTATTTATGGTTATCTCCTATCAATGGGAGCACGAAGAGAGAAAAGGGTTTCTGCCCTTCCCAGTGAAGATCACATACTGGAAAATCTGAAGGAAAAGACAACATGAAATGTTTTGTTGCTCTGCTTAGAGCCAACCTATGTTTAGACATCATGTGCTACTCTGCTCCTGTAAGAATTTTTAATCGACATAATTATATAAAGGTGCAGACATTCTGTCATCAGCACTGCTTCACAGAACACAGTTGAAATAGCTGTAAACATACTAACCAAATTTAATAATTTTTAAAAGATTGTTGGCCTAATTGTTGCCCAGAGAAGCTGTGGATGCTCCATCCCTGGAAGGGTTCAAGGCCAGACTGGATGAGGCTTTGAGCACCCTGGTCTAGTGGAAGGTGTCCCTGCCCATGGCAGGGGGGTTGGAACTAGATGGTCTTTAAGGTCCCTTCCAATCCAAACCACTCTGTGATTCTGTGATAACTGTCTACAGGTTATTTCAACAGCCAGTTGTAATTCCAGACTGTTGATCTGGGAGCCCTCCAAGTTACTGTCCTTCCCCGTTAGACCACGTTACCACATCCTTAAAAGCAAATCTCTGCTAGTGTCTCCGAATGCTATCCATGGGTTTTAATGTTTTAAACTGGAACTCCAGGTACTTGGGCTACCCTACTGTTAGTCTTCCAAAGCTGGTTTGTAGAATTTGAGTCTGAGGATACAATTGGTAATTTTATACGGATATAAAGCAACTCTTCCATTTAACAAACCTGCGTGCTCTGCTCTCCTCAACCCTATGCAAAAATCTCAACAGGCAGGAACAGATGGGCTTTGCTGCACACGCAGTGCGTTACACAATATGGTTTAGCATTCTGGTTTTCTGCTGACAGCGTCAGTACTTGGAAGAGCACAGATGGCTCAAAATAAACGCTTCCGACATCTGACCAAGGTATTTGCAAACACTGTTGTCTTGCATTCAGATATCCAATACAAGCAAGAGAGTTGACAGACAGAATGAATGAGCAACACTGCTTCCGCCCCTGGAAGACACAGACTTCCCAGTTTCCTGCAGGACAGGCGAGGAGTTTCCACGGCGACATTTCAGTGAGTAACCCGATTCATACCTCGCATTTGAACTGCAACAGTCCCACTCATCTGCCCAGCCCAGAGTAAATAAACCCAAATTACTACAAAATACATGGATCAGGGAATGACAGTTGAGAAGAGCAGTTCAAGTCTGTACGGCGCAAAGCTAGTTTACCTCACCTCACCCAAGGAGCATTACATACAACGTACCAAACACATCCCAAGGGAAAGTTACGCACAAAGATGTACTCCTATTAGACTGATGTCTCTGGGAAATAAGAGAGACAACGTTTGGTCTAGAGTTTGCACTAGATCTACAGCAGGTAAGGCTATTTTAAAAGCTCTAATACGCCACAGTTTACTGCCTCAATACCCATCCAAATCATTCTTATACACAAACCCACAACTCTGCCTTCCAGAAACTAACAACTTTGAAAAACATAAAGCTTTACCTTCTACTAAGATCTGCAACGTGCTCCTGAAGCCAGCTTGTGCTGGCAGCTGCAAAAGCAAGAAGATAATAAAATCACTACAAGTAAACTTGGACTTATTCATGCACAGTGAATAAAACTTCATCTCCACAGATTCACTGTCACTTGAAAAAACAAACAAAAACCCCCACAATTTTTCCAGGCAGTAAAATGCCTGTGTCCCATATTAATTTGAACTGATTAAATACAAATATAACTGCAGATTATAACTGTCATAATTATATCTTGCATATCATATAAAGTATAATACATAATGTCTATAAAAAAATTTAACCAAAACTATATTCACTGAAATGAAGCATTATTTATGGCAAAATACACAGAAAACCATGAGAACAGGACAGCTTCTCACAACTGACTAGTTTTCAAAATGCTCAGTGGTCCCCCAACAGTTAGCGGGAATGACTGCAAGCCTACTTCATGGGAAAAGTCCCAGGTAAAAGAGCTATTGAGCAGAGTTATCACATTAATTTATTTTCAATCCATTAATATATCCATAAATTGTCTTCAAAAGTTCTGATATCTGTCAGATGACCTTCACTGGTTGAATCTAAAATGCTGAAATAAAAGGGTACTTCAGCATTACAACGATACTCAGTCTATCATATTAATGACTACATCCTACTCCAAGAGTCCTATAAGCAAACTAGGGTTGAAATTCAGAACTGCAAAAAGTTAGGTTAATGAGAGTAACACATACTCGCTAGTTAAGAAAGTTAGGAGTTACACCTTGACAAAAGGCAGGAGGGTTGGAACTACATGATCTTTAGGTCCCTTCCAACCCAAACCAGTCTGTGATTCTATGAAAAAAAGAACGTTAAAATCTCTTCCCAATTCCTGCTACAGATGATCACCTACCTTCAGAGACATAAGCAAAAGGCTTATTCCTAATGGAAAGCATTGTAAATAAGTTGAAAAAGAGAGCCACAAAAGTACCAACCAGCAGTCGCCCCCTGGGGAAAAAAAACCCAAAGTATCTTAATTTCACATCAACACAAAACATGAAATCAAGCTGTAGCTACTAGTAACAGTATCAAAATACTCTGCTTGGTATCCTTCGCTGAGACTGAAAAGAGCAGTACGATAAACCACTGCAGTGCTTACTAACTGGCAGCGTATTCTCTTTTCAGGGGTTATACAAGGTCACCCAACTCCGTACGTTCGCGTTACACCATTATGCTGTATGTAACATTCATTGTGCAGAGTACTGTGTGCAATTAGTTGTGCAACACGCACGCACACGTGTGTGTCCTTTGAAGACACACTGTCCCCTCAGTGGCAGAGCTGAAAAAGCTTAGTTTCCCATGGAGTTATGCCCTATGCGCCTAGCCTTTCCTAAAGGGAACTACAACTTCACCATCAATCCTGTGTCCCAGTCTTTCACCCCATAACACCTTTTTTCCCTTTCCCCATGTTCTTCAGTCTTCATCATCCTCACCACACCTCCAGTTCCCTAACGATCTCGGCATCCTCCCCCCTGCCCCCAACGTACCAGTCTCCCAGGAGGCCTCCCTAAGAAATGAGGGTACGCAGATTAGCAAAACCAGCACTATACAGTTAAACCTTTACTTCAGAGGGCATGTGTGTTACGCTGCAACTGGACCTTGAAAAAAACTGTTTGCAGTATAGCGTGCGCGTGGTTTGAAACAAATGCCAAGGCACCAAACCCAATCTGGTGTTGAATGTACGTGCGCGATTAATACCTGCTAGGTTAAGAATCAGAAACGTGAAAGGGCACTTGACGTGTCAAAATAATTGCTTACGTGTGTATCTCGGGTTGTTCCAGAAACCGCTCTGCACTACAAAAACAATTGAAAATTTAAGTTATATTCATTCATACAATAGAACCTTGATACCCGAAGCGTATTTGTTTCAGTTCTGAGGCACGAGCTGCCATTCAAAAACAAAACTGACAGATACAGTACTGCAAAAAAAAGAATCGCTTCAATAAGCACAGCAGTTTTTGTAAGTGATGAAAGTGTTTAACACTGAAAAGAAGCAGGGTGTAACTGAGATTTCCCAACTATTTCCAAGGTGCTAGCTACCACGAGTGCTGCCTACACAATAAAAAGATGCTTGTCAATGGACATGACAAAAAAATACTGCTACTGCCACCACTGGTGTTGGTAACCACAACAAACTATGCCTGAAATCCCCCACTCAGAACCTCTCGCTAAGCCAGGCCAAATAAGGTAGACGTTGGATACTGTGGTGGATACCCATCTTTTTTTTTTTTACCTACCAGTAAAATAAGAAGTGAGCTTCAGCTGTAACAGAAAAACCTATGGTGAGCTTTGGGAAACTCCTAAAATGGATGATACCGAAAACTTGGAGGCTTTGACAGCGCGCCATTGCTGGAATTCACTGCGGTGTACAGTCAATGCAACAGCTCAACCTATAGTATAAAACTGCCAAGGTGTTAACACGCCCCTGTATAGAAAGAACAGAGCCCTTGAACAGAGAACAGGAAGGTACAGTGCCCCAGCGTACCCAGCCTACATTTGTGGAATCTATGTAAGTGAGCACTAAGGTTTAGCAGTATTTTTAAAAGATCTGCAGTTTCTTCTCTACAGTCTCTCTCTACAGGCACCATTTGTAGAATCCACACGCTTCTGCTCAATCTAGAGTAGTGTCACACGTAACAAAACGTTAAAAGAAAATGGTACATAACCCTACCTTTCTTTCAGTATAAAAAGAGCACCAAGCTGTGCCAGAACTGTAGATGCAAATACGGCTAGAACTTCAAACCTTTCAAACCTGAAATTTGAGAATTACATTTAGAAAAACTGAACAGTGCACCAAATGCATTCTGGTCTGTGCAGGAGCCAGCAGGACAGACCTACTATCTCCAATTCTTTCAAGAGTGGACAGATGGGAAGAGACTGGATGTTTTATGGTATAGGCATTATTTTCAATTTCTTTTAAGCCAACACTCCACTTATCGCAAACAGCTTCAAGTCAGGCATTTCTTAATTATTTTTCTGGCCCTCCCCTTTCCTCTCCCCCCCTGTTCTGCAAGTGTTCTTTACAGCATCAGTCTTGGGTCTCCTTGTTTTCAGGCTCTCCGACAGCCAGACCGTTAGTCACGGCTGTTAGGGGATACAGGCAACGACAGCCAGCACCGTACCAAATGCCGTATAAATCAGACACTAGATCTTGTTCTCAGTACTTACCCAAATGAATAGACTGGGCTGGGTTTCTTCATCATCACCCAGTAGCTTATTAGACATGTTACCAAACTGAAAAAAGCGGGAGAATTAGACTAGGATAAATAAATAAATAAATCATTTTGTTCAGAAACGGGAAAAATACTAAAAATATCTAATGACCTTATTGGTAGAGGGCACAGGATCTAGCTCTTGAAATACTGTGAAAGAGAGACAGCCTTACATATTCCCTGTTTTCCTGAGGCTAAAACCGAAGGATGCTTCAGAACCAATGACTGTGGCATTAGGGAAACGTTCCGAGTGCGCCACCAGGTAAGAGTTTGATGCCAGATCTTGGTTTATGCTGTTGCTCATCCGCACAGATGTGTTGTTACGTGACTGTGTATGTGCACACAGCACATGTATCTGCTACATATCCACGGCTCATTACTAGGCAATCTCAATACAGCTACGGTGTTTCTCATCGTCTGTTTATTGTGAGCTACAATTTTATGCTCATTTAAGTGATATTTAAACTAGTTAGCATTTCTGTACTGATGACTAATAACATGTGTCCATCTGTAAATAGATTTTATATGCACAGCAATATGCAAAGACAGAAATGAACACTAAGAATAAACGGGAAAAAAACTCACCTGAAAAGGTCAAAGATTGTCAAATACGTGTAAGCAGTTAAAGCTGTAAAAAAAGGCAAATATTAAAACTTTATATAATTTTTCAGTGCAGAAATCTTTTAAGTCCCTCTCGTGCCACACTTTTTTGTCTTCTACCCATGTAAACTGTCACAGCTGATGGAGCAAGTCTGTCTGTCTTTGGCATGTGTGTACACTATGAATGTCCCAAGCACACCAATATATTTAATTTCATGAACAGGTGGATTATGGCAATCCTAATTCTGATAAAGCACGCATTAATGCCCAGATACAAGCAGTGTTAAGCTTCTGGCCAAGTTGTGACTAAGAATTTAAATGCAGAAAAATTCAGGAGATCTTCTAGAAACACAACATCTGCCAAAGCAAGAGATCCGTTATGTGCCTCGTTACAGGGAAAAGTAGGTTCAGTGGTATCTTTCCCTTGTTTTGCTTCTGCGATCCATCTCAAAACTGCAAGAAAACTTGAGTCACAAATTAAAAAATGTAAGGTAATCTACTGCCAGTACCGATAATGCAAAGCATCTTGGAGCCCCTATACAAAAGTAGAGGAGATACAGAGATATTGGAAAGGGGCGTTCCTGGAATAGGACCAGCCTTTTGCTGCACTACAAACATCTTCATTTAACTGCAAGTGAGGGTCTCTACACATCACCGGTACTATTTATATAGGGAACAGGTTTGAGGACTAGCTTACCAGTCTACCTTTTTTGCAATCTTAAAGAAGGTACTGCAGAAAGAAAACGACCAGCAGGGCTGGAAACCCTTGCAAACTCTGAAGGACTTTCACCCATCCACACCTGCCTGGGAGAAATGCCCCTAAACCGACTGTGGCAAACCAAAACGAAGCACTTTCCAAACCTGGCCGTGCAGCCACCTGACTCCATCACGCGCAGAACTTTGCTTCTGTAGAACTTCCTGAGCTACGAGACACATGGCGGTTGGCTGTAGTTTCAGGACAAGAGGGCCACCTACCTATGCTGTTTGTAGAGCTGCACCACATTAGCAGGAAGCTGATACATATTAGATTTATAGCACCAAACAGCAAGATCTTCCAAGACTGTTGATGAGAATAAATATGTATTTTTAATTCTTCCAAAATTTACAAGACAAAACCATATCTATCTGGCTTTAAAAAACAATGCAGTACTTCACTGGGCAAGCAGAACTGGCTTCTCCTCCCTCCCAAAAAATTTACAACTCATTTCAGAGCAAGCCCATATTCTATTTTTAACTTTATGGATTGTCTCAAAACTCGCCTATAAACAGTGCTTGTGCACCATGCTTAAAATACCTTTTTGGTCTAAAAAAAGATAAAAAATCTCCCCTGTATAACACATGCATGTAATTACAGCACACACCACCCGACCTTTGAAGACAGACTTACACAACTTGATGTTAGTGAATTCCTTTCCTTGTGCTGGAACTCAGGCCCCAAAAACATCTCTGCATGTTCAGTTTGCAGTTCTCCTGAACATGTTAAATCTAAGTACAATCCCGGAGAACTCTACTTGATGGAATCCAGCTTGAAAGCCGGGGTTTTGTTTAAGCACAGATGGGAAATCTCAAAGAAGCATTCTCAAAATATGCTCAAGTTAGTAACGTGTAAGTTCTCACAGCTAACACCTTTCTTATTATTATTAATTTTTTAAAAGAAATACTTACCCTCCTATCTGCTGCAACCAGCCTAAATTCATGTGTTAGCTTTCCAACCAGCGATCTTTGTGATTTGCGGAACAGGTGTATCGTCCCCTTAATAAAAAATGAGAAGTTTAATTAAAAACTTTCCTTAAACTATAGTTTAAATTAGCAAAAAGCAAATCTTCATTCATGACTTTTTTTCATAATTATATCAAAGAATCAGAATGATATTCTGTTAACTAGAGATAGCCTGCAACCATTTAATTCGGCCATGTGTTTTGCTAACCATTTTACATGGTTATCAAAGGGATGACTGACTTAGAATCAAGCTTCTTTTAGATATAATCCAGAATTCCAGTTTACTGGAACACCTACCAAAATGCCATTTAAAGAGTGGGTTTTTTTAAAATTCAAATAAGACTACTACAGGTGATTTGAAAACACAAACATCTTTCTTTATCAAAGAGCATTTCCCACCCAAGGCCGACTGGTTTATTAAACAGGCAAATATTTTTATATATATATATATAAACAAGAGCCCATTGGAGCAATAAAGGCAATGCTGGTGCCATCTGTAAGCCGGTGGCCACAAGACCGGTAACACGATGAGGCACGCAAACAACCTCTGTCATGGCTCAACCTAAACGCGCGCAGCAGGTGCAGTCACTGTAGGTGCTTCCCCTCCTTCGCTGGGGTGGGAAGGATGCACGTGCGTGTAGGAGTCTGGAGCGAGGGTGTGCTGCGTGGCTCTCCCGCCAAGTGTGACAGGGAACGGGCTACCAGAGAAATTTATCAACCAAGCTTCCAGTCAGCTGTCTTTTGTTCTACTCTCCCCGCAAGGAAGTAAACTTTCCACGGGTAAAGCCCTTCCAATCTGCAACAGAAACTGGTGGAGTTGCGAGGGGTGGTCTGTCACACGCACCAGCCTGGAGCTGGACGAAATAAGGTTTGGTGGGAAGCGATTGCAGAAGACAGAAAGACACACGAACAGGCTGGTCACCAGAACAGACTCAATGAACTTACAGGTGCATTTGTCAACACAGCTGTTCCGCACAGCATCAGTAGCAAAATCTAAGTCTTGGTGTCAGCCATTAAAAAAGCAGTGTTATCGATCCCAAGTTTCGCTCCCCTGGGGCCAAAGGCTGGGACTCACCGATTCCTTCACTACCAAACCACTCATCTTTTCTCCCCTCATTAAAAACAGACAGGCCGGAAGAACCCTTGGAAAGCGTTTCTAACGGGCAGCGCACTGCCCGCCCACGAAGGTCACTCTGTCACCCACTGCTCTCCACGCTGTTAGCACCGTGCCCATTTGCCACAGCTCCCCACTTCCACAAAGGATACGGTGCCTTACAGCTGCGTAATCCGTCCCACGGAGGGGAACCCCGTGCAATGGGGAGAAGCACCCCTGCGCTGAGCAGGAGGGCGACCACCCCACCCCTCAGCC
>NW_010226531.1:0-1465 GCF_000690775.1 Eurypyga helias
GTGGGGTGGGGGTGGGGGTGGGGGTTGTAGGTAATTAGGGCCGAGGGGCACGGCGCTAATTGGGGCCGGGGGTAATTAACGGCCGCGGGGACCGTGTGTGACGTCATCGGCTGGGGGCCGGCCCCGGGGGCGCCGCGTTGTGCTTGCCGTTAATTGCCCTGATTAATGGCGTTATGGCGTTAATTGCCCTGATTAATGGCGTTATAGTGTTAATTGCACTGATTAATGGCGTTGCTGGCGTTAATTGCACTGATTAATGGCGTTAATTGCGTTAATTGCACTGATTAATTGCGTTAATGGCGTTAATTTCCCTGATTAATGGCGTTAATTGCATTGATTACAACGATTAATGATGTTAATTGCGTTGATCGGTTGCATTAATGGCGTCAATCCATTGATTAGTTGCACTAATTGATTGGTTGCATTGATTGCATTAATTAGTAGCGTTAATGGCCTTGATTAGCCGCACTTTTTGCAGTAGCTGCCTTAATGAATTGCATTAATTGCATTGATTAGTTGCATTAACAGCCTTGAGTTTACTAATTGCATTGACTAGTGGCATGAATTGCGTTAACTAATTGAATTAATTGCATTAATTAATTGCTGTTGTCAGTTGCATTAACTGCATTGGTTAATTGCAGTTAGTAATTGCATTGAATTTGTTAATTGCATTGGTTAGTTGCGTTAATTGGCATCAATTGCATTGGTTAATGGTGGTAATTGCATTAACTTCAGTAATTAATTGCATTTATTGCATTGATTGGTGGCATTAATTACATTAACGCGTTGATCAGTTGCATTAATGGTGTTAATTGCCTTACTTGCAGCCATTAGTTGCATTGGTTGCATTAATTAGTGGTGCTAATTGCATTGATCAGCTACATTAGTTGGGTGAGTTGCACTTATTAATTGCATTGATTTCATTAATTGCATTGGTTAGTTTCATCCATTGCCTTAACGGCATTAATTAATTGAATTAATAGAATGAACTGCATTCATTAATTGCATTAATTAATGGCATTAATTGCACTTCCCATCCCCTGTTGCAGGTCTGGAACTCCTTGCAATTAGTGGGATTTGCTGCCTTGACCCCTCAATTACCGCCCCGAGGCGTTAATTAGGACCCCGAGGCGTTAATTAGGACCCTGAGGCGTTAATCACCACCCCCTTCGCCAGGTCCATTACGACCCCGACGCCTTAATTACAACCCCAGGTCATTAAGAACGACCCCGTGCCATTGATTAATGGGGCAGTTTTTTGATAAGGGGGCCAGTGCCCCCCCTGCCCCATTAATTAGGACCCTGCCATGTTAATTAGGAGCCGGACGCGTTAATCAGGAGCCGGACGCGTTCCTGAACGCGTTCACCGGGTCCCTCCGGCGTTAAGCGGGACCCCGGCGTTCCCGGTGCGGCGTTTCCCCGGGGGGGGGTCCCCGGCTGGTCGGAGCGCGGCGTTCGTTAGCGGG
>NW_010226532.1:0-9913 GCF_000690775.1 Eurypyga helias
AACGCGGGGCGGGCCCCCGGGACAGACGGGGCTTTTTATCCCACCCTTTTATCCCACCCCCCAGCGCCAGCCGGGCTGCTGCGCGCTCAACTCCGCGGAGCGCGCTCCGACGAGCCCCCGCGGGTGGGTTGTGCAGCGAGACGGGAGGGGGGAGCATCAGGGACCCCCTCCCCGCCCGGAAAGAGGCTCTGGGCTCGGGGACCCCTTCCACGACACCCCAGGTCAGCCCCGCTGAGAACACCCCACCTCTGACAGCTCCGGCCAAGACGCGGGTTCACTCGCTCAGGAAATAAGTTGTTTTCTTCACGCCACAGGTGAAAAAATTGTGTAATTTATGGTTGAGGGCAAGAAAGAAAAAAAAAAGGGAACTCAACAGCACTTAACAGTTCTTTTATTATTTCAGGGTCAGAAACAGCAAAACGCAGGGTTAGGAAAGTTGTTTCAGCTCTGCCTTTGGCATTATGCGGTTAAACTGCTTGGGAAACCACACACGGGAAAAATCCCTAACGGTGGCAAAAAAGGAAACTTTGTCATTTAAACAGTGCACAGGCACCCGTGCGCACTTTTTTCCCCCACGACATCCTTCACCAAAGGACTAACAAACCAGGCGGCAGATGAAAATAAACACAGGGGGCACACCTGGGTTTGTGCCCGGTGGCGGTGACCCAACAGCCCTCGCACCAAGACACGCTGTCGTTCCCATCCTGGGCGCCTGTCCCGTTACCAAAAAACCACCCCACCTTCCCAGTCAGGATGCTTAGCAACACTCGCAACAGGCTGCCCAAACTCCTTTCATCCCTAGGGCGTGTATCAAGGCATTCAATGGATGAGTCTGGAAGGAATTAAAAACAGGGAGGCTGGGAAGGGGGGAAAAGGGGAAGCGAGCCACCGCCCGAACAAAGTGAACTTCTCCCAGATGCCACTGCCCAGTCCCACAAAAGGCGAAGCGCAGCGGGGACCTGCAAGGAGAGAGGAAGCGCACACCGAGCGAGCGGAGAGTTCCTCGGCTCAGCAAGGAGTCAGAGCCCCGTGCTGCGCTGCACGGGGCAAGAGAGCGGCTGTGAGCGGCAGGTGGGTCGAGGCGGCTGTGCTGCTCAAGCCCGCGACGGAGACGAGAGACGGACACAGGCATGGCTGGAAGAGGAATCAGTGCAAACGGGACCGCCCTAGCCTAAAGGAGCAAAGGCGGCTGCGGAACGGCTCTCTCTTTCAGGGAGAGCAAAATCTGCCGCAGAACAAAATGCTGGAGGTTTTGTTGTGCCGGATGAAGAAGAGGAAGGGACGATCGGCAGTGAATTCTGGAACAATCATTGCGCAGCGCAGAACCATCAGGCCTGCCGTGGCGGCTGCCGCACTGCCGCTTCCGTGCCTTCTTCGTTGACTTCCACGAAGGACTTGTGAACTACTTTAGAGAGCACCAGCTCATTGCCGGACGACATTCCCGAGAAGTCTGCCTTCTGCAAGTCAAACGCGTCAGGCATTCCCATGCTGCTCAGAAGGTCATTCAGATCGTAATCTTCCTCTAGTTTAAACCTGGGTAAAGACACCCTCACCTCCGTACAGTCCATCATTTCAGGATTGATCCAATCTGTCAGGTTCTCGTACGTAAGTTCTCTTTCCAGCTAAAGCAAAACCCCAACGTTACATGGTTAAAATGAGAAGAAAGTCGGTTTCCCACAGCCCAAAGTGGCGATTGCTGTGTTTACAAACAGCACAAAATGCATCTTTTTTGCTTTTTCCAGGGTGTAGAGGGCCTCAAGCCCAAAGTGCAAGTTATACATTTCCCTAGAGACTACAGCACCCGCTGAGATCAATCCCAGGTGCTTCTTGGTAGATACAATACAGATCAGTCCCTTCCACGTAGAGTTTACCTTTATAAAGGCTTTTGCTGTAGCTACTAAACTGCCTTTATCTCAACCCACGAGTTTTCTCACCCGTACTCTTCCAATTCTCACCCCCATCCTGCCATGGGGGGAAGGGGGAGTGAGTAAGTGGCTGTGTGGTGCTCAGCCGCCGTCTGGGGTTAAACCACAACAGGCCATGTGGTTCAGAACAGAAGATCAATGGGACAAGCTAAAGGACCTCCTAAGAGCTCCTCAAATCCCTTCTTGCCACCCGTGGTGCTCACCATAACCCCTGCTCCCGAGGAGGGTCAGGGTCTTCTTCCGGAGCCTTGGGTTATGGAGGCAGCACACCGTGTGACCAGTGGTGACACAAGACATGACAATCGCTCCCGGGGCAGGGAGGCGTGGGACACTCCAGCTGGTGCTGGGCACCAATGGCAGAACAGCTTTGGAACCCAAGGGCAAGCCTATATGCAGCATCAAATCCTCTTCCCATGAAGGATGAGGACTGTCTTTTCATTTAGCTCAACAACTTACGCTTTCCAAGCCGGTGGATCCATCCTGGATTGCATCAGGGAGCAGGATGATCATGCTGAGTTCGTTACCGACATAAGGGAGCTCAAGGATTTTGGTCTTGAAGTCCCCAATATAGGTCATGTTAAATTTATCCTTCTTGAACATCATCTGCACAGGTTTTGTCTCATTCTAAAAATAAAGAGATGTCAGCAGTTACTACTGGGCTACTACGCTGGTCTCACAACAGGAAGCAGGCATCCAGTTACTCAGGGCTTTTTAGAACTTGACTGAAGAGGACTCAACACACCCCCGAGCAGAGCCCCACCGCTGACTCTTGTAAAGCCAGAGGGACGAAGAAAGGGTCCCCGAGATTTTGTGTTTAACTGCTGTCGTGGAAATACCTGTGAAGTTCCCTTGGAGGCAAAGGGGCAAGGACACACAGATTCGCTCCCTTAAGAACCAGTGGCAAGCACCAAACAGAGCTGGCAAGAAAAGCAGGGGCCTGTGTTCCTTGCTTTAAATGACTGCAAAACAATTTCAGTGTAGGATACTTTAATTTTTGGCCCAACAGAGAAGAACTAAAAGATTTGAAGATCATATGTGAAACGCCAGGAAAGCGAGAATGGTATTTTGAATTCTTAAAAGTCAGTTGGAGAGTACGCAAAGATTTTTCTTCTCAATTTCATTCTCTGCTATCTCCCTTCCATCTTCACATGGAGCATCAGCTACTACTGTTTACATCATTATTTCCTCCTTTTCAGTTACTGCTTTCTCCCTTCCCTCCAGGAGACAAAGCCAAAAACCTACTTTCACTAAAACAAAGCCCATTGAAGCGACGCCCACAGGGAACATGGCAGGATTTATTTTGCAGCAGCAATGACCTGTGAAGAGGACAGGTAAGCAAAGAAAAGGCCACACAGCGTGTGAAAGTCACCCAGGGAGTCACAATAAGCACCAGAGTCACAGAAAAGTGTCGCAGGAGGCTCCTGGGATGTTAAAGTAAATCTTCACTACCGGACAGAGTGTGAAATAAGTAGCTTAAGGCTTCAGGTTACACCCGGGATTTCCAACTGCTCCCTTGAACCTACTCACAGACTTTTGCAGCTCATCAGTGGCGAGTCGTTAGTAGGAGGAAACACATCCTTACACCACTTCGTTTTACAAGGAAAGAGATGTGCAGTTCTTTGCATTCCTGTGCACGAGTTCCTTGGGTGAGCCAACCCATTCCCCAACCCTGCATCTTACAGCTTCGTCCAATAGTTACCTGGATCCCAAAACTCTGATCTTAGTAACAACTGACTGAAGACAACTGACTTTCAGAAGTTTCTGCACACGCAGAAGTGTAGGCTCTGCCTACAGCCCCATTTCTTTTCTGACCCACACCAGCTTTATGCTAAAACAATCCAGTTCACTGGCTTCTGTGAAGTTGTTCACGACTCTCAAATAGCTGACCCCTTCACTCAGCTGTTTTCTTCTCAGTTCTAAGTTCTGTAGCTCGGGGGGGTGGGGAGGGGTCACCTCTCTCAAACAAACAAGAAGGGTAAAGGAAAAAAAGGGGAGACAGAATGAAGGAAACATTTAGTCGTTCTATTAAAGTTACTAGTAGTTATCTGAAACGTAACAAACCAAAAAGAGCGTTCATTTTAAAGGGAAGGGATATAAGGAATTCGACGCAGTTCACCCAAGGTAACTCCGCTGAAATGACGGGCTTCTTTTTCCTTCAGAGCTGAGTGCATTCATTCCCAAGGAGCAGTGTACTTGTCACCGCTTTAGCACACCATACCTTGCTAATATGAAAAGGCATTTCTGTCGTTCTCTCTCTGTTGAACTGCTTTTCCCAGCTGCCTTTGAAATAGATGGCATTCACCAACACAAGTCTGGTCAGCGAATCGATAGTCCCCTCTGCCAACAGGTTCCCAATTTTACCTTTATAGTACACAGGGGGGAAAAAAACCCAATTTTTAATAATTAGATACATGTTGAACTGTTAGCTAATAAGGGATTTACTCTGTAATTAATACATAATTCTCTTATTGGTTGTGTATCAAACAGAGCAAGACCTCAGTGTTTGAGTTTTTATGACCCACAATATTATACCGGAAAGCTTGGGGGATCTTTTTACAAGGGCCTTTAGTGACAAGGCAAGGGGTAACGGGTTTAAATTGAAAGGGTGTGGATTTAGATTGGATATCAGGAAGAAGTTCTTCACAGAGAGGGTGGTGAGGCACTGGAACAGGTTGCCCAGAGAAGCTGTGGATGCCCCATCCCTGGGTGTCTTCAAGGCCAGGCTGGATGAGGCTTTGAGCAACCTGACCTAGTGCAAGGTGTCCCTGCCCATGGCAGGGGGGGTGGAACTAGATGGTCTTTAAGGTCCCTTCCAACCCAAACCATTCTGTGATTCTGTATCTTAAAACAGCTGCTTACCCAAGTCGTGGCTGCCATTAACTACAACAGGACATTCTACAAAACACTCACCTTCCGTCCTTTCCTCTACCCAGCCATTTATTTGTTTCCTGGAATCCTCCCAAGCATGCACGAAGTCAGTCTGTTCTAGTCCAGCATGGTAGAATTTCTGACTCGACTCTATAAATGACTGACATAGACAGGGAGAACAGCGTCTCAGCAAGACGTTTTACACTCATTCAGCCACAGATGAGTCTTAAACCCACCAAGGAAACCCACCCGCTTTCCTCCCCCAGCTTCAGACATTGCCCTTCAAAGTTCTGCCTGACACATTCCTATCAGGTTTTATACCACCTATTTGAACTGGGAATTGCCCACCGTATGTTATTACGTCAAATGGCTCGCTGACTGCGCTGTAAAGTTCGGCACAACCTAACTGAGAAACGGTGTGGCTAGTTTTGGGGTTTCTTTTGCTTCCGTGAAAGAACAGATGACTTTGCAACCTTCTCTCTACATAAATTTCATTGTTAAACGTCCTGGATTAATAGAAAACTCTTAGTTCAGAGGGGAAACTGATTTTTCTTAGAGACAAAAACACATACTTTCTCTCTGACTAGTTAGACCTTTATTACACAGATGCAAAGTTTTAGAGTACAATCCCTGTAATTTTTATCTACTAGACAAATGAAACACTAGCAATCTTCATTTAAAAAAAAAAAAAAACAGTCATCGTACATCACTCCCAGAGCAGAAAGCACCTTCTAGGGCAACATCTCAAGGAACATTCACAACACAATACCCATTATCCTTATTTAGATCTTCTGATAAGATTTTATTGTTAATTTTTGTCCCTCCTTATAAGTCGTGTACTCCTCTCAGCATGTTCTCTGGGGGACTGTACGTCACAGAAAAACGAGGAAATGCTGCCCCTGCTGAAGTAACAATTCTTTTTTTCTCCTATTTACACGTGATCAAGGGAAAAGAGATACATCAACGATTTGTCCCACAGCCAAAACTATGAGTGGATCGTGGAGACCTGAAGATTGAGTGTCTGCTAGATTTTAGTGTGCTTTGCTCCAGCCATGCACTCAGATCACAGGCTATCTAAAGGAGCTTCTCCACCAAGTTCAGACACTGGGCTTTGGAGCAACGTATCCCACTGGCAGGTCTCAACCTAGAAAATCTGGCAAGTTAAACCCAAAGCCTGCTTTCGGCCTCCAAATGAAATAACTAGCGAGCCCATTATACTAAAACACGTCCCCGGGTGTAACGGTTACTTACTGAGAGAAACTCAAATGTCTTTTCTCCATAAAGTCGGTTAGCAGTTCTCAGTATGTATCTGCTGCTTGGATCGTTGATGTCAGAGAGAAGTGACTGATAGCCATTGTGAGCGTCCTTGGCTTTGTTGAGAGAAAGCACCTGTGGAAAGACAAACATCCTCAGTGGAGTCCACGCCTCCTCTAAACACACTTGCTTCAGTACATCCTTTTTTTTTTTCCCGAGTGGTTTTGGGTTCATAGAACTGTGACTTGAAGCCAAAAGATGTTTTCATCACGCCCCCCATCTGGAGCTCATCATGCAAGTCACACAGGATGCACCCAGCCAGATGTTGTCCAAGTAACACACCAGGGTGCAGGTGAGTCAGCAGTATTTAGCTTCCTTCACTCAAGCCAAGCATTAGAGGATCAGAGCATGGACAAGGTGGGACATCTGGAGGTCATCTGGTACAACCCCCCTGCTCAAGCAGGGCCACCTATGGCTGGAGAAACTTTCATAGATGTAAATGAAAACAAAAATATGTGTTTATACTCCTCTTCCACTTTGCAAAAGAGAAAAACATAATTAAAAAAAAAAGACTGATTATGCATTTAATACTGCCAATTGCACATGTAAAAAATATGCCAAGTGGTATTTGCCACCTGAGCAAGTTTAAAGACAATTAAAGGAAGGTGCGGCCACCATTCTGACATGCATAAAGGGTGGATTTTTAATTATTTCTTTTAAAATGTGCCTGGCTACATTTTTAAAAACATGTACAGTCTGCTATTAAACCCAAACAAGATAGAAGAAAATACTTTATGTAGCTAGAGAATCAAACCTGCCAAAAAAAATGTCCTAGGTACCTCTTAATGACATATTCAAGAAAGACATCTCTGCCTCAAAAAAAACAAAACCACCCACACAACAAATAACAGGAAGCCTTTAATTTCACAATGAAGGGGGCTCCCTCTATTAAATCAGGCACTGCTTACAATCAGACTGAAGGAAGAGCTCCGCACTCATATTGAGCAGAACGACGGTACCACTTCAGCATAAACGCAGGTCACAGACACAATACAGATTTGTGGTTCACGGTCCCCAATTCAAGACACTACGTTTATTTAGACATACCTTTGCTATCTGGGCTTTAGTGTTACCTTCTGAACCCAGCAAAATCATAGACAAAGCAGAAGAAATACTAAAAGGAGAAAAGAACAGATTCTGCCTGCTTTTGTTCTCACACAGCTTTCTTAAGAGGTCGAGTGCAAAAGTGGTGTTTGCGGCACAGAGGCTGTCCATGGTTCAGAGCCTGGAAGATAAAAAAACAAAACAACAACAGCTCACATCTATTTGAATAGAAACTTGACAAGTGATTTCTATCTTTTATATTTCCTAGTACACACTACGCAGCAAGTGTCATAATTAGGCTGGAAAATTACCAACGAGCAGCGTAAAACCCATACTGGGCCCTTGGGTTTAGGGATCAATTGTTTGCGTTGCTATTTCAATCCCATACCTGTAACACAGACAGCAATTCCTACTGGTGTCATTAGACTCTCCACTGGGTAAATAACATTACACCTTTTGAGGTTATCTACTACAACAGTATTTTGTTTAGGATTTAGTAAACAAGTCTCTTTTGACTTCAGAGAGATAATTATTTGACTTTATAGAAAAACCAGAGCAAAACACTCAGCATCAGAATGGCAGAATTATAAACTCTTACCTTCTCTATGTCTATATGTCTCCAATATTACCTTCAGCTTACCTGTATGTCTGCACGCTGGGTTTTAAACTGAACAGACAGTCTGGCAGAAGTCAGCAGAATTACTTGATCTACAAGATGAGAAAAAAAAAAAAACAGATGAAAAGTTATGTGGTCAGCATGACTCATTACTGCAATTTGCTGCTGGAGTACAAAGCAAGGGGGGGGGGGGGAATAAAAGTCCATTTCAGTTTCATTTCATTGCCTACAACATGGAAATGTACATCATAAAAAAAGCAAACCTGCTTATAGATAACCATGGTACACCCACATTTCAACATGTGTAACCTGAAGCCCATCATACTCTACACACATCAGTTGTGTAGGTAGTTCACTAACCTGGGATTAAACCACACTCCTATAAAAGGAGCAATAAATACTAGAACACTGAGTCAAACGCAGATAAATCACCAGACATGGCAAGATATCAGCAGGTAGTAAAGATCTTTTGTTTTTCCCTTTAAGGCAGTGCCTAGTGTTGACAGGTTGCTACAAAATACAAAGGCAACACCTAACTCATATTACTAATTCTTTATCTCAAACAAATAGTTGGAAAGAAAAAGTTTCTGCATGCATGATTTTCCACCCAAGAAAATTTCTTGCTAGTAGCTTTACAATGAACAGTACTAACTTTCATCCTCTTTCTTGTCTCCCCTGACTGAAAGAATTAAAAAAAAACCCAACCACATAAAACTCAGCAATCTTAGATGGAAACAATCCTCAAATTCTGTCTGAAACGAGTAACTTAACTACATGTACTCTACAGGGTAAGTAGGGGCACTTCTCACGTATCAGTTCCTGTTGGTTACAATGAAGACCAGAATTTTCCTGCTTGTCCCCATTTCTATCAGATTGCTAGCAATATGGGGTTTTGACGTGAAGGTGAAAACACACAGAAGCACTGACAGCAGCAAGCAGCATTATCTAAAAAGTTTTTGTAGGGCTTCCATGACAGACAAAAATTTACAGATAAAAGGATGCAACTAACGCTATTCAACTAACTGAAAATCAGAGCATTTAACCAAATTGTAAGTTATATTTCATCAGCCAGGCTGGGAATGGTATCTCTACAGTTCTCCATGCTTTCTCTGCAGCTCACGAACACTGACACCCCACTCGCGAGAGCGGTTGTGGGGACCATACAGAACGGCTGCACTTTAAGGAACAGAAAGCGTACGATACCAGCACGTATTTGTCAGTTAAGCTGTTTGGTGCGAAACCCTCGGTGACCAGAGGCTTTGCCCACAGCAATTCATTCCCCACCGGTGTCCCCGTGAGCTCTGCAGGTCAAGGGTGAGGTTTCTGGATGCCCTGACCTTGTGTATTCCTACCCCTATGAATCTGCAGCGTCTATTCTCCGCAGCAGACACCTGTGTCCTAGGCCAGCCAGGCTGTTACCGAGACTGAACAGCAGAAACACACTGCAGAGTCTCTCTCAGCTGCCAGTTTTGCCATGGGGGAACCAGGCCGGCGCAGGGTGCACATTCGGGCCTGTAACACAGCTGTGCGCCATGACCTTGTGTATTCCTACCCCTATGAATCTGCAGCGTCTATTCTCCGCAGCAGACACCTGTGTCCTAGGCCAGCCAGGCTGTTACCGAGACTGAACAGCAGAAACACACTGCAGAGTCTCTCTCAGCTGCCAGTTTTGCCATGGGGGAACCAGGCCGGCGCAGGGTGCACATTCGGGCCTGTAACACAGCTGTGCGCCAAGCTGTGGCCAAGGAGGCACATCCCAAACCTACAACATGGATTAGCGCCCGAAATACGCAGATTGCCTCAGAGGTGTCGCAAGCCGGCTGCTTAAAACACAGCCGGAGGGGGAACTCGGGGTGATGAACACCGGGCGGCGTCCATCGCCACAGAGATGCGCCTGTGGCGCAGATGCCTCTTTCCCCATCCCCTGAAGCAACGCATGCTTCCTTAAGGGGCGTCACTTAGGAGAGTTGGGAGCGATGTTAAAACGCTTTCAGACCTCCGAGAGCTGCAGGGAACGGCTTCCCAGCCGGCACTTCTCCCGGGGGCAGGCAGAGGGGGGATGACGGCGCCCTCCCCGCCGGCTCTCGGCTCTGTGTGCCTCGGCGGGGGCCCCCAGGACGGGGCGGGGGCCCCGCGGGCCCCGGAC